>NC_137925.1:12722143-12727143 GCF_963457725.1 Sprattus sprattus
ACACGTTCATACTAAAGGCTCACTGCATCAACACCCTCAGTGTTTACTTGTAAGCTAGAATGACCTTCAGTCAACCCCTCCACCATACACACACTCACTAACAGTCACACACATACACATACACACACACACACACACACACACACACACACACACACACACACACACACACACACACACACACACACACACATACTACTCCCTCTTGCACTCTCCAGCCAATTCCTCCGTCCAGAAAAACCCCAGTTTATGCTGCGTGCTGGATTAGTGTGTAAGAGGATTCTCCACTAATACCCTGTAGAATTCCTCAGGCAGGGTGCTGAGTTGCTGCCAAGTTTTACAGCTTGGCTCAGGGCTGGGCGATATTTTATTTTGTATCAGACTTAAGAGTTTTATCTTTTGTTACGTTTTAGTAAAGAGAGAGTCTGGACACAGTTCACTGTCTCTTCATCTGGTTTCCTCTTCTCTTCTCTTCTCTTCTCTTCTCTTCTCTTCTCTTCTCTTCTCTTCTCTTCTCTCGTCTCCTCTCCTCTCTCTTTGGAGATGATGGGCAAATTATTTCGAAAGTGTAATGGGGAGTAATTGGAGGGGTCTGAAGACTTTTCCTTATATTTAACACGATGCGTGTTGATTTGGCTACTAAACTTTGTATGTGTATTATTATCTTTCTCATCCTATCTTCTCCTCTCTTTCAAAACCTCTCCCTCCTCTGTTCTTCCTCTCCCTTATCTCTGTTCTTCCTCTCTATCTTCACACTCCTCTTATCATACCTCTCATTTCATCTCATGCACTCTCTCCTTCTCCTGCACCTCTCAATGTTTCTCATCTCCCTTTTTCCTCTCTTTCCCTCTCTTTCTGTCTCTTCCTCCACTAGTGTGTGTGTGTGTGTGTGTGTGTGTGTGTGTGTGTGTGTGTGTGTGTGTGTGTGTGTGTGTGTGTGTGTGTGTGTGTGTGTGTGTGTGTGTGTGTGTGTGTGTGTGTGTGTGTGTGTGTGTGTGTGAGGGGGTGAGGGGGTGAGGGAACGTGCTTATGACAGCACATGCTGTATTTATCTGATTTATCAGCCCCCCCACCCCCAATGAGCTCTTTCATATGGTGGGTCTGTGTCTGTCTGCGTCTACCTGTTTCTGTGTGTGTGTGTGTGTGTGTGTGTGTGTGTGTCTGTCTACATCTGCCTGTTTCTGTATGCGTGGGCATGTTTGTCTGTCTGCCTCTGTGGGTGTGTCTGTCTGCATGCTTGTGTGCAATTCAGTCAAAAACTAAATTGTGTGGGTATGATTGTATGAATCCATCTCATTAGCTATCCTCTTGTGTTGTGTGCGTGTGTGTGTGTGTGTGTGCATGCATCCACTTTGTTTCCCCCATCCATTCTGTTGATCTGTTTGTGTCCACAGGCCCACAACCAGTTTTCACACCTATGCCTGTCTGTGTGTGTGTGTGTGGGGGGGGGGTGAACAAGCTTTGTGTAACAAGCTGTATTTGTGTGTGTGTGTGTGTTTGTCCAGTCCATCTCCCTGTGTTCTTTTACTCCTGGTACCTTCTAAGTTTCTAATTAGTTCTCTCTTCTCTTCTCCTCTCTTCTCCTCTCCTCTCTTCTCCTCTCCTCTCCTCTGCTCTCCTCTCCTCCCCTCCCCTCCCCTCCCCTCTACTCTACTCTACTCTACTCTACTCCACTCCACTCCACTCTCCCCTCTACTCCACTCTACTCTACTCTACTCTACTCTACTCTACTCTACTCTACTCTACTCTACTCTACTCTGGTCCAAGCTGGTCTGGTGCTGGAGTCTGACTCCTTATCTGATCTCTTCTCTCAGCTCTGACTCACAGGCAGCTGAGGCCTATTACTCTCTCTGCTGAGCCAACACTCTCTCTCTCTCACTCACACACACACACACACACACACACACACACACACACACACACACACACACACACACACACACACACACACACACACACACACACACACACACACACACTCTGCTGATCTAGAATGGTTGTTAAGTGATGAATGGATTGGATCTGTGCGGTACTTTTCTTCTCAGAGTTTATGCCTCAATTCTGTCTAGTTTAGAATAGCTGAGGAGGGTTCAGTGTTTAAATGGAGGCTTTGATAGATATGCTGCCAGGAGACGCCCGACTCAAACTGGGAACTGAGTCTGATTCACAAACATCTGTTCAGCTTTTGCCACCACCACTGGTCCTGCTGTAAGCTTACTGGAGCACTGAAAGTGGACCGGCCTTGATGCTGATACTTTTCCTGGATGTGGCATTTTTTGGATTTGTTTTGTTATCTCCTCTCCTGTTTTCCATTTTTCAAGATGAAAAGAATATTAGGAGGGGGGTCAAAGTGGGGTCAGTTTCATGACTCACTCAGCATATCTGCATCTCCTGTTGCCAGGACAACAGTGACATGTTGCCCTGACGACGGCGACCCATTGCTCCTACAACGACAACCTGTGTGGAAACAGTGCGAATGCTACAAACATTGGGAACGCGGGAATGTGACTCACGTTTGCCCTGTCATGGATTCCGTGGTGATGTAACACTTCCAGAAGGAGGCTGTGTTGTTTTGGTTGAGAGAGAGGGGAATGACTGTTAGTCACTGCTGCTGTAGGTCACACTTGTTCTTTCCAATTGCCTTTTTTGTCCGAGGATGAATTGTTTACGTTTTGAGGGGAGGAAAAGGGTAGGGTTCCCCTTTAAGCAGGAAAGCCTCTGACACCCACGCTCACAGTGGGGGAGTGAGAGAGAGAGAGAGTGAGGGCATGTTTTACTGTTGCTCTGAATGCCTTGTCAATACAGTGTGTCATTTGTCACGCCAGTATAGCATATGTTTTAATTTAATGAAGAGTGCTGCAGGAACAACTTAGAGATGGAAAAGGAGAGGGGGGGGGGCAAACGAGAGAGAGACAGGGTGACGGAGAGAGGGAGAGAGAGATGGGGGGAGGGGGAGAGAGAAAGAGAGAGAGGGAGGGGTGGAACCTTCACCTGGAGTTACCCAGTTCCAGCAGTTTCTTGTTATAGTGGAAAAAGTGAGACGAGGAAAGAGGAGGAGAGTTACAGAGGGAGAGAGGGTGGGAGGATGGGAAGGAGGGAGGGAGGATGGGAGAGAGGGAAGGAGGGAGGGAGGAAGGATGGGAGAGAGATAGGGAAAGAGGGAGGGAGAGAGAGAGAGAGGATGGATGCTTAAGGTGCCAGGCCATGCCTGCTAAAGACCTGTTGACTCACACAGGAAGAGAGAAAAAGGGAGAAAAAGAGAGGCAGAGGGAGAGAGAGAGAGAGAGAGAGAGAAAGAGAGGAGAGGAGGAGGAGGAGTAGGATGAGGGAGGGAGGGAGGGGTCATACAATGGCAAGTCAAACTGTGCAAAAACAAGAAGAACAAAGTGCCCATTGAGGATGCTTGCATTCTGATCACACACACACATCTAGCTGGTCGTTTTCCATCTCCACACACACGCAAACACAAACACACAAACACACAAACACACAAACACACAAACACACAAACACACACACACACACACACACACACACACACACACACACACACACACACACACACACACACACACACACACACACATCTAGCTGGTCGTTTTCCATCTCCACACACACACACACACACACACACACACACACACACACACACACACACACACACATCTAGCTGGTCGTGTTCCATCTCCACACACACACACACACACACACACACACACACACACACACACTCTCTCTCTCACAATCACTCAGGATCAGTTTGCCCCCTCTGCTCACCACATGGGAATGATTTTCGTATGTCAAGAGAGCTGAGGGAGATGTGTGTGTGTGTTTGTGTGTGTGTGTGTTTGTGTGTGTGTGTGTGTGTGTGTGTGTGTGTGTGTGTGTGTGTGTGTGTGTGTGTGTGTGTGTGTGTGTGTGTGTGTGTGTGTGTGTGTGTGTGTGTGTGTGTGTGGAGGGAAGCCTGAAAGATTCATCTCAGCACCTGTAACACATTGAGCGAGCGGAGAGCCAGCTGTCACCAGTGCAGTGAGAAGTGTCTGCCTGCTCTGTGTAAACCTTCCGTCATCAGCTGTAATGGTCCCCACTCTGTCTGATCGGTGGGACTGCAGATCACAGTATTTTGTGTGTGTGTGTGTGTGTGTGTGTCTGTGTGTGTGTGTGTGTGTGTGTGTGCATGTTTGTGGGTGGGTGCATGTTTGTGTGTGTGTGTGTGTTTGGGTGTGTGTGTGTGTGTGCGTTCGTGTTTATGAGAGGGTGGGAGACAGAGATTGACTGCATTGAAAACCCAAAGCACAGCTGGCCTGTTCAGTAGAGATTTGTTGAAGTCACGCACCCACACACACGCGCCAACACCCATGCAGACCACACACACACACACACACACATGCTTATGTTTGAGACTTCTTTTTTGCAACTCATCTCATGATCCCCTTTTTTCTACTTTGTTATTTCTAATGGTGTATCGCTTTACTGGTCTTTTTCCATTTCTCTCTCGCTCTCTCTCTTTCTTTCTTTCTCTCTCTTTCTTTTTTCTTTCTCTCTCTCTCTCTCTCTCTCTCTCTCTCTCTCTCTCTCTCTCTCTCTCTCTCTCTCTCTCTCTCTCTCTCTCTCTCTCTCTCTCTCTCTCTCTCTCTCTTAGGGGGAGTCCCAGTGTAATTGCTGTTGATTGTCACCCTAGGGGGCTTTTGCCTTGTTTTGGTTTGTGACACATGGCAAGAAGCCAAACTATATTAGTTTATTAGGCTGAAGGAAATTACAGAGCTGGGTGCTGCAGGCATACACACACACACACACACACACACACACACACAGTGTGTCTGTGTGTGTGTGTGTGTGTGTGTGTGTGTGTGTGAAACACACACTAGGACATCCACATTAACACACAAATGGACTCACACCCACTTGCAGACTCTTTCACTTTGTGACGCTTATACACACACACACACAGACAAACATACCACACAGACTCACACTTACTTGCAGACATTCTCTCTGTC
>NC_137925.1:12737143-12784643 GCF_963457725.1 Sprattus sprattus
TGAAAACAAGAGGGGGTGATGGTGGGACACCACTTCCTGGATGGCTGGAACCCTGTCCGAAAGTAGGAGAGGGGGAATGGGAAGGGGAGGAAGTGAGAGGAGGCGGATAGACGGGCCGAGAGAGATGATGGTGATGGTGGATAGTGGGGATGGGAGAATAAAGCCATTGTGAAACTACAGGATGAGGATGAGAGAGGTTGAGAAAGGATATTAATGGCAGACAGGACCTGTCACCATGTCATAGTCTTAAGGATCAGAGCTGAGACATACAGTACATACATACATAAGAAGCAAAATCCGATGTAGAACTGTTCCGATATGAACCACAGTTCCCTGGAGATGTTGTCAATTAGACATTCAACTCTCTTCTGTCTTTCTTCTCCTTCCTCCTCCTCCCCTCTCTCTCTGTCTTGCTCATTCTTCCTCCTCTCTCTTCCTCCTCCTCCTTCTCCTCTCTCTCTCCATCCTTCCTGTCACCAGTCTCCTCTGTTCCTGTTGTTCCTGGACTGTGTGTGGCAGCTGCTGAATCAGTACCCATCTGCATTTGAGTTCACCGAGACGTACCTGACAGTGCTCAGTGACAGCATGTGGATCCCCATCTTCAGCACCTTCCTCTTCAACTGCCCCAAACAGAGGGCAGAGCACAGCAGGGTGAGTATATGGACACACACACACACACACACACACACACACACCAAACACACACACATTTATTCACAAGCGAGCACATCATTTACAGAAATGCATGAAACAGCGAGGGATCTAAAGATCTACACTAGAACACTCACACAATTTACTCTAGAACTCTCCTCACACATGATGTGTGCCGACCGCCTGTTCCTCATGCAGAACTCCAACAGTCCTCAGCAAAAGCATTAAGTCATTATGTCACCAAATTTGACGCAAGATGGTTGGACTGCTCACATCTTTTCCAGTGGTGATCAGTATCAACCATCCTCTGCTAGCTTCGCCATATGTCTTGTTTTTCTTTGCATGGCCATGTTGTCCAAAGTGTATCTAATGTAATTAGCAGCCTGATACAGTGTGAGCAGTGGTTAATTGCCCCCTGTCCTCTTTAGGACTTCGCCCGCAGTAGAAGCATCCGTCTTGGGCAGGACCAGGCCCTGCGCTTCCCTGCTGTGTGGGACTGGTCGCAGCAGTTCAGCCCCAAGGACCAGACCCTCTTCAACAACCCACTCTACGTGGGCAAGGGCGCCACCTGCGTGCAGAATGGGGCAGTGAAGACCTTCAAACGCACCAAGGTGATCATTAGTGTGTTTACTCAGGTGATGTGTGTGGAGGTGTCAGGGCGTACAGGCTGTCATTATGTTGAAGCAAACAGGGCAGCGCTTCTTGTAGTTCCAGTTCCTGGTGTTCCAGGGCAAGAATGCCATGGTTACAAGCTAGGAGCCTGGACTAATGTTTCAGGATCTGCTGCATATTCTAGAATTCTAAGGAAATGAGATGAGAATTATAATTTAGTGTTAGAACTTTTAAAAGACATTTAAATGGTACAATGAATAGATGAAATGGAGCTTTGTAGTTTATAGCTAATAATGACAATGGAGTAGTTTCGTGTTAAGGGTTAGAGTTAGGGTTGTGAAGAGTTGTGTAGAGAAGTGAGTGCTTCATTTTGAGCTCATGAATGGTTCTCTCTTGTTCTTTTTGTTCTACAGCAGAAGAGCTACAGCTCCACACTACGTGGTCTCCCCCCAGCTCTGCGGAACGGGCAGCTGTCGGATCTGGACACCCTCCCACGGCGGAACTCTCTGGTTCTGCGTCTGCGCCCCGAGCTGGGCCCGGCTCGCGAGCCATGCGAGACGCCGTGTGAGCGTTTCGTACGCGAGCGCTTCTCCCGCCCCGCCGACCCCCAGGGCATGCTTCTGCCCCAGCTGCTGCCCTCGCACCTGCTCCTGTGGCGCCTCTACTTCCTGCGCTGGGTGCCCGAGGCCCGCATCCCCCGCGGAGGCCCCGCCACCGCCTTCCACAAGCTCTCGCTGCTCGTCGACGAGATCCACACCCTCCAGAGCCGCCTCCGCCACTACAACACCTCCAACTCCACCCCCACCCCCACCGGACCCCCTCCCCCAGCTCCTGCTCCTGGCCTGGCCCTCAGCCCCCCTCCCAACCCCCCTCAGCGGCCCCATTCCCTGACCCGGCCCCAGCCTGAGCACCAGCAGCAGCAGCAGCACCATGGCCGGATGTACTTCCGCACGTCCTCCTCGACGCTGACGGGCACCCCCTGCACCCCCGACTACCTGAGCTCCTCGTTCCCCTTCTCGCCTGAGGGGAACCTGTGCCGCCGCGGCCTGCTGGGAACGCCCCTCAGCAAGCTGCTGAGTGGAGCTCGCATCTGGCTGTCAACCGAGACGCTGGCCAATGAGGCGCTCTGAATGGGGTGGGTGCCCCACCTGATCCACCACCGCACAGAGGACCAGGAAGAGAAGAAAAAGGCAGTGGTCATAGGAAGACCAAGTCAGTGAAGCAGGAAGTGAGGAGAAGGAATGATTTGGTACATCATGGTGTGTGTGTGTGTGTGTGTGTGTGTGTGTGTGTGTGTGTGTGTGTGTGTGTGTGTGTGTGTGTGTGTGTGTGTGGGTGGGGGGTCGTGCGTGTGTGGACAGGAGGGCGGTCGTGTTTTTGCACAAAATGATTGGAAATGGACATCGCTTGCACAACTCCCCTCTTTTTCCTCTAAGCTCTTTGAGCTGACATGCAGTGACTGTGTGGAATGTTTCTCACTGTATTTTTGTCTCGGGGTAATTAACATGACGAGCCTCTAGTGTCGGGGAGAGACGGGGTAACGGCTGTGTGATTACGGACTCTAACCTGTGGAACAGCACCTCTCTCCTCCTCAGCAGAGTTAGCGTCATCTAACCCTTTGACCTCTCCAGACCTGCTGGCTGGGTCTCGTCATTGCTATTATTCACCAAACTAACAAAACCAAAATGATGAACTTTGTGTCCTTCTCTCTGCCCGTGGGTTTGTGTGTATGTGTGTGTTTGTAGGTAAGTAAGGACCGGAGTGTGGATAGCTATAGGTACAGGTTGTAGGTAGACAGGAAGCAGCAGACTCTGGCTGTGGTAAAATATAGGACTCCAACTGGGCTGGCTGGATCCTGCCCTATGATAAATCCACTTAGGCGAGGACTGCTGAGCAAATCAGCTGGTTGATTTGTCATCATTATTGCTTTCTATGTGTGGTTCCCTGCAGGATAGTAGAGGGAATGTGTGTGTGTGTGTGTGTGTGCTTAGCACTGCAGAGCAACATGTGTGTCCTTACTTAGAACCTCATGGACATAACGCTTAACTCTTTAATCCCCATGCCCCTCTCCTGGGTGACGTGACCTGATGCCTCTCTTGCGTGGCAGTGTCGGTGGTGGGATGCGGTGCCCTCCTCATGGGCAGCGGTTAGCCTAATGATGTACAGTTTGGTTTGCTTGAATTTCTAGATTTTTCTATTTTGTTTTTGCTTGTTTTCAATATGGTACTTCTTTTCATCCCTTATGACTATGGAGTAATAAACATTATTTATGTTTATTTTGTTTGTTTTTATTTGAATGCTATATAGTGTACCACTAAAAGAAAATCAAAATGGTGTGTTGTGTTACATCGCTGTCCTAGCATGGCACTTCTGCTCACCATTGGACTTCATTTGATGTTTCTAACTTTGATTTTATAAAGTATATAAAGTATACTATATAAAGTATATACAGCACTGATATTTATGTGATGTACGAACAATTCAGCAGCTGCAAAAAGCAAATCAATCAAACCTAAAGAAAAGAACAGGGACTGTTGATCTCTCCTGTGCCTTTTTTACCCCTGCTTAATGGTCAATGCAGACCAGGGTGTCAGTGTGCCCCCTCTATTCCTCTCTTCATCCCTTTCTCTCTCTCTCTCCTCATCCTATTCCCTCGTCTCTGTCAGGGAGAAGGAATTAGAGACTGGAGCTGACTTCAAAGCTGTGACCTTAGGCAGGGGCTGCTGGGACTTGTAGGCTCATATGCATTTTTGGTGTGAGATTGTATTGAGTTTTGAAGCGAGCTAAAGGAGTGGCTCCCAGGTGATGATGGCCATTGGGCAGATGGCAGGTAGTGAGTGTGCCGGATGGGGAGTTACCATGGCAATTATTGGGCACTATGGTAACAGGGTGGGGGTGGGGGGTCTTCATGTAAGCCAGTGACTGTCATAATAAAGATTTTAGTGCTAATAAAAACAAAAAGACTTAACACAAATGGGTTTGCAGTTGTTTTTGTTCTTCATAAATATGCAGAGGCTTTTAAAGTCACGCTCTTATGTGACTTTATCAAAAATGACCAGGGGGGTATACCACATACTTGGTTTAGTGACAAACCTGGATAGGTTAACTCAGAGTAATTGGTAAACCTCCTAATAAAAGAACCCCCATTGGTTCATTCTCCTAGCAAAACAAGGGCTCAGAGGGCTCTTCTATTAGGAGGTTTACCACTTACTCAGAGTTAACTTATCCAGGTTTGTCACTAACCCACGTACGTGGAATACCGCCCTGGGGAGAATATACTGACTCACTGCCACCCCCTAGTGACCATGGTGGGGACTAGCAGTGTCAGTCGAGTGGCGTAATGATCCTAAGAGGGCAGCAAATTACAAATCATGATGACTCTTTAATTTCAAATAAGATGATGTGGACACACATGTAATAACAATAAAACACACCAACTGTACATGGAAATATAAACTGGAGCGCTAAGTCTACATTAGGCACTATAACTTGAGCTTGCTGCCGGAGATCTCCTTCTGGTTTTTCTTCTTCTTGACCTTCTGGTCCTTGGAGCCTTTGACCTGAGACTTCACCTGGTCCTGCAGCTGGGAGAAGAAAGCCTGAGAGGAGCGCAGAGCCTTGTCCATACCGTCATTCTGTTGGAACACACACACACACACACACACACACACACACACACACACACACACACGCACACACACACACACACACACACACACACACACAAAATATGAGCAATTCACCATGGTCTCTGACCATAACTGCCAAGAATGACTACCACTGTACTGTAAAAGATGAGAACTTTTTCAAAATCATATGACCGGAAATAACAGAAACAATGAAATACTACACATAATAACTAACGTAAATCAATGTAAAAATGAGACAAAAGGGTGTATCCAAATGGTCATATATAAAAACTGACCGTGAGAATCTTGGCCTGGCCTCCCTTGGTGAGCTTCTTGAGCGTGTCGGCCACCTCGGCCTTGGAGGCCTTCTTGTTCTGGTCTCCTGCTCTGGCTGCCTTGAGCTTCTGCCTCTTTTCCTTCTCCTGGATCTTCACCCGTTTCAGCTGCTTCTTCTTCCTCCTCTCGCGTTTCTTATCCGTGGTCGTCTTCTCTGTGTCACCAACCAAGTCTCCAGCTTTGTTCTTCTCCTGAAGGGGAGTAAAGAAAAGAAGAATAGAATCACTAGAAGAACAGGACCTCTTTGACGCGTGAAATTCCGATCTATGTAGATGGCACTCCCACTGAGAAACATTGGTTGTCTCCTCAGTTCAGGTGAATTGAAACACTTAGGACTTAGGTCTAATTTTAAAGCTGGCAGTCAGTGCAGTTTCACCAAAGACTTGTGGAGCCAAGTGAGTTGAAAAAACAGATTCACAAATGCCATTTCAGATTTCATTATCTTAATTCCCATCTTGATTCGCTAGTGCTTTTTACAGCACAGTTTCATAACTGCAGTTCAAGCATTTCACAGTTCAAACAAGTTACTCTAAATGAATGACAAATAAAAAAAAATTAAAAAAAAACTTTTGAGAAACTAGACAAACCTTCACTTCCTCTGGTGCCAACAGTGTGGCGTCGCTAGCACTAACAGGGGCCACCTCCTCCATGGCGATGGAGGGCATGTTGGAGACCACCTTCACCTCAGGAAGAGCCTGCAGAGAGAGGAGTTAGTAAACACACGTGCTTGTTTTTTTGTTGTATTTACATAAATTCCATTTTAAATATAATGCCTGTTTCGGACATGTTAATTGGATTATTACTTCTACTTATATATTATATGGTATACAGTAACATTTACACTAACAAACTGTAACATTAACAAATGTATATAAACACACACACACACACACACACACACACACATTAATGAATTGCTTCTGCACATTTCTGTGAAAGTCATCCATAGACTCCTGAAAGGCAGAGGCTTCCTAGGCGACAGATCGTTGCTGCTTACTGGTTTAGGTGTGAAGTGGAAGTTAGAAAGTGCGTCCAGCTTCAGGAAGAGAGAGTTCATCATTTTCTGGATATCAGCATGGGCTGGGTTTTCTTCTTCCTCTGTCTTCTTTTCCTGAGATCAACATGTCGTTTGGCACCGGAGACAGAAACACAACAGAAGGATATAATACTTCAGCGGGATGCACAATAGCCTGCCTGACAATATTAAGTCTAGAATAGTGCATTTTGTGTTGGCAACTGTCACTGTAAAAACAAATGGACTTCAGATTTATCAAGCACAGGTGTTCCCGGTCATACCTGAGTGAGTTTGACGAACTCCTGCTCGTAAACCTCTGCCAGACTGATCTTGCTCTTCTCGTGGTCCAGAGTCAGACGCTTCTTGTACTCGAACACGTCCTCCTTCGGTTTTTCTTTCCGCACCACGTCATCAAACACCTGCAAGGGCAGAGGCACACCACAACTACTCAACAAGCAGAAGCCTCATCACTACAGTCACAGCACAGGGGGGGAGATTACGGACCACAAGAACAGGGCTCAAACAGGTTGAGAGTTGATAAAAAAAAAATCACTGGTTAAAATCAAGCAATGGTGTTTGATATTTTGATGTTGCTGACAAAATGAAGAGGAACCTACCTGGTCCTTAATCCTTTGCTTGATAATTTCCTCTAACGCCATGGTCGTTTCCTCAGTGATAGCAGGGGCTTTAAACACAGACAAATTCACACACACACACACACACACACACAGTAAACATCTAAGCAGGCGAATACAAACAGGGACCTGAGACATGGCATGTTTTCATGAAGCCTATACCAGGACAATAGAATTGAAGTCTTATATGGGCCATTCTACCGAATTGATGCAAAGTCATGTCGGATATATTTTGAATTTTTTTATGGTTTATTCCCAAAACTTTTTCCGTATTTATATTGTACCATATCTAAAGTACACATATCTAGTAAAAGAACAGTCAGGTTTTATATTGTATTTTCAGAATGTGTCGGAATGTTTTTCCTCTTCCAAAAATTGTCACTACCGAAACATCACATTTACTATAGTAAAAAAGTATTATTATTGACCTGTTCAGATTGTGTTTCCTTCCCTTCTCTGAAGTGTATTTTTACAAATATTTCTTGAAGGTTTTCACAATGAAATCCATAGAAATTAATTTTTTACCAAATTTTCAAGTTCAATTTATCTGTTTCGGTAGTGACTGCACTGTTTCGGTAGTGACTGCACTGTAGGATGGATATTCATTTCTCTCCCAAAATCATCCAAAAGGTGCTCTGGGCCGCCCTTTAGTCCACACAACACATTTAATTAAAAATGATGGGATTGAACTACTTACCATTTCATTTTGTCACTACCCAAATCATCTGGTCACTACCATATGTTTCGGTAGTGACTGTTTCGGTAGTGACAATTCTAGCTAACTTTAAGCATAAATAAAGAATTCTAGCAAGCACACGGCTTTCAAACACATCTTTGAAGAGGTGAACACACATACAAACATAAGATTTTCCATGAAACCCCAAAAGGTTTACTTAATTGAAGAAAACATGCGTTTCGGTAGTGACAATTCTTAAGGTTACACGTCGATTTTGAGACTTTGGAACACATTTATACAAAAACTATGGGATTTAGCTACTTACCATTCAACCATGAGGGACAGAGATGCAGTGTCACTGCATGGTCAAAAATGCAGAGTCGTGGCTAAAACACAGGCTCAGCCAATGGACTAAAACTCTTGTGTTTCGGTAGTGACATGAAAACTAGGGACATGATTTTTTGAGTATAGTAAATTGATTTAAAAATGAAACCCACTATAAATCTAAATATTCCAAGTTCTGTTTCAACCCAATCATAAAGACCTTTGAAATTAAATAATTGAAAAAAATCTAAAAAAATTGAAAAGTGTTATTTAAAGGCATTGAAATTTAGATGTCAGGGTTGGGGACAGCTACTTCCCAATAGAAAGTACCCTATAAATGATGATTTTGTATATATTTAGCTTATCACTATCTCATGTAATGCATTGGGTTTATATAGACCATAACATTTTCTAATTAAATATCTATGCCTAAATACCTAATTGTTTTGTAAATAGTTTTTATTGTTGAGGGACTGCATATTACACGAATTCGGTAGAATGGCCCATATACTGTTTGCATGAAAACAATAGCTTTAAAAACAATGGACAGTGCACAATCAGTCAAAAGTGACGGCGGACATGACTGATGCGCGCTCGGACTCTGGCTACAATTTAGCCAATCAACACGTCGTCATACTGTATATCTGTTTTTACCGTCATTGCATGACACTGAAAATCTGTTTCTGGATGCAGACACACGACAGGTCATTCTAGGCGTTTGGTACAAAGGATTATTATAGCTCTAGTTTCTCAAGCCATTACTCGCCTTTCCTGTGGTTATTGTAAACTCCACTGCCGTACGCTCAGAGTTTAAACATACATTAGAGACTGAGGCTGTGGTCATGGTTTGGACTAGAGTTTGAATTCATAATAGACTGAATAATATTAGTAACTATGGGTTAAAGATAGTCTGGGAAGTCCCGCCCCTCTTCTCCGGCCAATTTGATTTAGCCTCTGAAGGGGGTCTGGCAAACTTAGGATAGCAGTTCACTTCAAGATTTCCAGAATCCTTGGAGCCAATCACAAACTGGCTTTTGGCTACCTGGCGCTCCATTGGCGGATTTAAAATAACCACGTCTACCGTAACAAAAGCGAAACTTAAGAGAAAAGCACAGTAAACTATATACTGCTCTCGCGGCTGTCTTGGATGATTTCAAAGGCAAGTTTTCTTTGAAAATAGAACAGAAACCTGCTCTGGAACAATTCATACAGAAAAAAGATGTGTTTGCTTTATTACCGATCGTTGTATAGTATCGTTGGTCTGATTGGTTAAAGGCGTGTCCAATTACGTGAGTGAAGTGGACCTCCATTGAGGAGTTGGCCAGACTAACTGAGCAAATGAAATGCAGTGAAGGGGCGGGGAATTCCCAGACAAGGTTAAAGATGCAGTCCACAATTCGGATCCGCTGAAAGGTTACCAATCATATTACACCCATCCCTTCTGTGCTCCTGAAGCTATGTGTTGATTGGCTGGGACTGTTTATGTCTTGGACTGTGTATCTATATGTTTGTTTCCTGTTTACAGAAACAGAACTGTGTACGAATGCCAGAGTTGTTTTGAACACAAATACTCAACAGACAGCCTGAAGACGGTGAGTGAGTCGACCCAAAAAATGGATGAGATCAGAATTGCAGACTGCATCTGTAATGCACATGTCCTCACCACAGCTGGTCAAACTGTAACTTCCTTGATTTGTAATTATTCCCTTTTCAAATTGCAGAAAAGAGTTTCTCTTATGTTGGTATTTGAGTGTGAAAGAGAAAAAGACCATTAGAAAGACATCAAAATGTCCTCGCAAGAGACACAGGGGAAAGACACACGCACATTTTGGCGGCCTGTCCTGGCGAGAGACAGAGAGCAAAGAGACACACACCCATTCTGGTGGCCTGGTCGAACGAAATGTCCTCCTCGAGCATGCTGTTCTCCGGACGCGTCTGAGCCGTCACTTCGCCCGTCAGTTGCCATGGTTTCTCCTCCAGCGCGGCGCTCTCCAGCTCGCTGATCCGCTCCGCCATCTGTCAGCCAATCACAGCCCTCGCTTAAAACCAGAACTTGCAATGCAACTCGTGCAATAGGCAACATGCCAAATGGGACCAGTATGATACATGCCAACATGATTAATTCTCATTGGCCCACTGCTTTTGTCCTGGTCCTTTACACGTTTACTTTTACTTTTGGACTTGTGTGATAGGAAACATTTCAAATAGCTCCATCTTATCTCCGACACTTCCACAACACTCTCTTTAACACGACCAAGCAAAGGCACTTTAAGCTAAAAAAAAAGAAAAAAAAGAAAGAAAAAGAGAGCAGTATAATTCTGCACTGAAGTTACTTAAGTCAACATTCAACAAACCTTGTCTTTACGTTTCTCAAATGAAGACTTGGATAACTTCTCTGATTTTCCTCCAAAGATTTGCTCCATCTCTTCCCCCTCACTGTCCTCCGGGAGGTCAAACTTCACTCTCTTCAGAGCATCTCTAGCCTCTCTGCTCTCATCCTCATCAATGTCCTCCCTGTACATGAGTGTGTGAGGTGAAAGAGCACAGAATCGTTAATCATCCTTATCTTAACTTCAAGCACATGTGAAGGTCACACAGTTAAATCATTGGTGAAACTAAAATAAATATACAAACATCAACACCAGTACACTGCAAAAAATGCTTTTCTAACCTAGTGTTATTACTCTTATATTGAGATGAAAAATCTAGTTGGTCTTGTTTCTAGCTAAATTGTACTTACCTAGTGCTTTCTTGGTAAGGTTATTTTTACCTATTTCAAGCAAATATTACTTATTTTAAGAAATCTTAACAAGCCAAATTTGCTTAACGCACTGGCAGCCAACTTTGCTTGTTTTAAGCAAAATCCTGCTTAAATATGTAATTATTTGTCTTAAATCAAGAGGGGCATTTTTTGCAGTGTATATACAGCAATTTGCAAATGCATTCAGTTTTCAATCTGTATTAAAATGATAAATTGCTTTTGGGTATAACTTCATGTTTGTGCCATGAATGAAACAAGGAAAAGAAAGAACTTGGCTTACGCCTCTACATCAAAGTCTTCCTCATCCATGTCCTCTTCATCAAACTCTCCCTCGTCACCCTCTTCGGGTTCTTCCTTATCTGCCGTCTTCTGGGGTGGCCCCTCATCCGTTGTGTCAAAGTAGTCTTTGTATTTCAGGTTCCGTGAGCTTTTCTGTTACATTGGCAAAAACAAAGAATTGACCAATGAAAATGTAATCATTGACTCATTCACTCCAATTCCAGTTGATAAATACATCTAACATGTAAACCATGATTACCGTTTTCTGTTGTTTTGATGATGCAGGTTTATCAAATGCTAGGTCCTCCTCGTCTCCAGACGGTAAGTCCTGGAAGTAGTCTACGTCTTCACCGCCCTTGTCATCTTTGCCCTCTCGTCTGTCCATGTCATCCAGGAAGGCGTCCATATCGGACAGCTTGAAGAACTTGTCGTCCACCTCCGAGGTCTCTGCCTGCTTGGGATGCCGCGCAGCAGGACCTTTCTGGTCCATCTTCTGCTTGGTTTTCTTCTCCAGCTCATCCACATCAAAGTCCACATCCGAGTCCTCATCAGAGAAGCCGTCTCCATTCTTGTCCCCAAGCTCTGCCTGGTTCTCTCCTTCCTCCTCACCTTCATCTATCTCATCATCACTCTGGTCCTTGTCCTCATCGTCTTCTTCACTGACATGGTCGTCATCATCATTTTCATCATCTACGTTGCCTCCCTCATCGACTCCTACATCCTCCTCCACCTCCTCTAAAATCTTCAGCCCTGCGTCTACTGTAACTTGGCTCACGGACTCCTCAAACTGCTCAAGCGCTGGAGGGTTCTCTAGCTCCAGCTCCTGCCAGATCTGCTCCTCGTCAAAGTTCTCCACCACCAGCTGGTCCAGGGGACTTCCCTTGAAGCCCGCTGGCTGCTGGGCTTTCTGCAAATCGTACAGAGTCTTTGTGAGAGCAGTGAAGTCTGCTGCCAAGACATCCTGGAGACTGCAAAGCAAACGATCAAGTTATGACCCAAAGAGAGAACGAGATCCTAGACAAATACTTGGACAAATACTGGGCAAAAAAAACATTTAACACTCTACATAGCAAGAGAAATGTTATCAATATTAGCACACGACACCCTACTTAGCAAGGTAAACTTAATCAATATTAGCACACGACACCTCCTCCACAAGACCACAGGCAACACGGAGGTGATGACAGCAAAACTAACGTTACAAAGAATGAGGTAACATTTGAAACTATTCTTGTTGCTCTGCAATGAATGTATGCAGAATTAAACTACCTTAAACTACTAGCAGTTAAACCTGATTGTGTGGACAGTGGCTAAACAGAGGGATCTAGCTCCGACCTCGTACAACAACTGGACATTGCATAACCGAGGGCGACGAATAGATCTCACTTGCTGATGTTCAGACCATAGATCATACGGCTATGGTTCAGGCTCGCACAGCACGAGATGACCAAAAACACATGATATTTAATGCTAACTACCTTAGCCAATGTTGAGGAAAGGACTACGTGGCTAACTAGTTAGCTTGTCAACCAGAAAAGTACACAACACCTCTGCTCCTTGCTAGTATCGTACAATGACAATGAAAGCACTTTCATCTTTATGTATCCCTTACCTTAGAAATTGTTCTGGATGTGCTGTTTGAGTATTTAGAATACTCAAACAGCTCTCCAACGTGTTACCAGTATCCCCCGTCGCCATCGTTTTTCACACATGGGAACCTGGGAGTAACAGTAAATAGTGTCCCCGGAAACTTGACTTGTGGGAACTCATTATCGCAAGGCATCTTAGAGTCTCGAACAAACCTCCAATTTAGATACATCGACGTTTTGTAAGGACTAAACAAAAATCTTTTTATTTTATTTACTTCGAGTGCAGACGAGCCCTGTTTCACGTTGTATTAAAATAAATTATTGTCATATTTGCGAGTTGTTTTCAGTCAAGTTTTTTTTTTGTAGAAACATGGCGTCTCCCTTGCTGAAGGTTGCAGGTAATGTAGCAAACAGCCACCAATTCACATCATTTTACGAAGTATATTCTCCTTATGGTCCTATATAGTGTTACGGTGGTATACAACACGTTGCAATTGGAAAAGTTCCTATTACTGTTTCGGTATTTTGATCGCTCCCCATGGATAGCCTGTTAGTTAGCATTGACTAACATCTGTGACATCAGGCAATGTTAGCGTTAACTTTGACAAATCTCACTGTAGTTTGCACTTCAAGGGAGCTGCTCGACGTCATGTTATGTTATACTCAATAGAAACTGAAGGGTCTGCCCGATTAACCAGATACAATGTAGTTGGCATCATGTTTGTGCGGCGTTGCATTAACATTGCCTAACAGTAGGTGTCGCTAAGAGAACAGAACAGCCGTGCTCTGTTTTGCAAGTAATGTAGGCCTACTGTCTAGGCCAGCTATAGATGCATTGACAAAGTTGTAGTTACTGTTTTATATTTATTTGTTTGCGTTTTGATGTTGTACATGTTTGCAGAGAAACAAAATCGTTAAATCGAACGAAAACATTATTTAATTACTGTTGTTTCTGTAGTGAGAGGTCTTTCCAGGTGCATACGCTATACAACCCTCAGAGCCTTCTCTTCATCGCCCATCCCATCGTCAGTCTGGAAGCTTGGTAGGTTGAATCATGTTGCCATAGCCGTGCCTGACCTGGAGAAGGCCACCGCTCTGTACCGCGACGTGCTCGGTGCTCAGGTGAGCGCAACTTTGCCTCTGCCTGAGCACGGCGTGTCCACGGTGTTTGTGGAGCTGGGCAACACCAAGCTAGAACTCCTGCATCCGCTGGGGGAGAAAAGTCCTATAGCTGGATTCCTTCAGAAGAACAAATCTGGGGGGATGCATCATATCTGCATAGAGGTGAATGTCACTCGTGTAATAGAAGGCACCACTTACAAGGTGTCCTGAAAGTATAGCCAAATAAAAGTTAATTTACAATACCTACAGCTGGTTTTCACCTTCACAACAGTGTCACACATGCATCACACTGTAGAGTAATGGATGATACTTTCTAAGTCTGAATTATCATATCCTAGCTGTGACCTCTTTACAAGTTACGCATTCTCATTATTTGAGCTTCTAATGCTTTTCATTCCTGTGTGATGCAGGTTGATGACATCAAGGCAGCCATTTTGGATCTGAAAGCAAAAAACATCCGCATGTTGTCTGCAGAGCCACGAATAGGGGCCCATGGGAAACCAGTCATGTTCCTACACCCAAAAGACTGTGACGGCGTCCTAGTGGAGTTGGAGGAAGCATAACACTTGTGCCTCTCAGTGGTAGCCCAGTCCTGCTCTATATGGGCTGCGTGACTGGAGAGAGCCGAATGCAGGCCTGCCCTGCGTGTGCCAAAGTAATTTGCATCACCTGTATCCATAACCAGAGAGTCAAATCAACATGCTACAATGTTTTAGGGCAAGCTCTGAGTCTTTATCCCCACTGGGTGTCTGTGGAAATGTTTTGAAGATCTCTTACTGAGAGTGTTTATAAGTTAAATGGGTGGTTGAATGCTTGTGGCACACGTCAGATTATCAGGAAAAGGACTGCTCTTACCCCAGGTTGTGTTTGAATTTTGTGGTTTTGCTGTGTTTCTTCTGTTTAATCACCATGTGCGTGTACAGAACTATACAGAGTTCTTTGCCTTAAAGACTATTCTCCTGGTATTCCTCCAAGAATTCACGCATGTGGATGGTCTTGACTATGGCAAAGTGACAGAAAAGGAATAAAACATCTTCCTACTTGCATGTACACTGGTTTGTTGAATCGATAAGTGATTTGTCTTAAAGATAGAATTTCTGTGAAATAAATACATGAATTGAAGCTATTTCCCTACGTGGGATCACTGAAGGTTTCTTATGACGTCATGTTATAATTAAATATACGAAGGCTAATGTTCCAACTCTAGTGCGGTATTTAATCTATAATAATTGGCAGCCTTTTATTAATATTCATATTTAACCCAAGTGTTATTGAAGCTAAATCCTTTGTTCTCTATCAGTAATTCATCCATGTGGAATAGTGAGATAAAATAGTTTGAGTAAGAATTGAAAACGGAGCTATGAATCTGTTAATCAGCACCCTGCTCTGCATCTGGTCTTCAGCGTAGTGGGACAGACTGTGACACTCCATCTGTCTCTGTGGTGTGGAATCTGAACATGAGCTGGTGCAGCTCCATCTCTCCTCTGCAATCACTTCCCAAGCCAGCTGACGGAGAGCCGTTTTCACTTCTTTCTCTCTTCCAGTGCTTCTCTCTTTCACTCCTTCTCTCTTTCTCTCACTCCTTCTCTCTTTCTCTCACTCTCCCAGATGATAGCGCGAGGGGGAAGATTAGTTGCTCGTGTTTTGGACTCTTGTCTTTCTGGCTTGTCAAGGCTGAGGGTGTTATTTCCAAGTTTTCCAAGCGCTTTTTGTCTGCTTTCAGACATTAGCATGAGAAAGCCACTCTCCCGTCTTGATTTGGTTTTGGGATGGGATGAAGGGAGTTAATCTGTTCTTGACATTTAAAATGGAGGAGAAAGAATTTTGTTTATGCCAGAGTTGCTGTATCAAAAGAGAAGAATAGTCTGCCTAAACGGAGACTCAATTCTCTTCTGAAGTAATGGTCCTCCTGTCAATCACTTGGCTTTCTGTTATAATGAGCCCACCTACCACTGGTGTATGATGAACCAAACTGGGAGTGAACCAAACTTAAGACTTAAACCAAAACAAAAAAAACCTGATTAACTTCAGTCTTATGCTAAACAGGTGTCTTGAAGTTGCAGGGTGAAGTCTATTGACTGGTACCACCAGCAAGGGAGATTTGAAATGTCAATGAAAACATCAGAATCAGAATCACGTTTATTGGCCAAGTTAGTTTGCAAAAACAAGGAATTTTACTCCGGGTAAAGTGGCTCTCAGTGTACTTACACAAAATATACATCACAACACAATACAACACAACAGCAAGGCTTTTCTTAGTCTCTGGGTTTTTAAATGTCCCCGAGGTTTTGTTTGTTTCACTGTGACAATGAAACATACAGGGAACAAAAACTGCACATAACGAAAATCACTCTCTTTTTGAACAGCACCTCTCAGTTCTCTGAGTGAAGACATTGACCTTTCCAAACGGAGCGACTGCACAGAAACAGACTGTCTGCAGTGCAAACTATGTTGTGGTTAAATGAAATGGGTGTTGGATAGCATAACTGAAGAGCTGACTTGTTATCCTCAAGTCTCTTTCTGGGAGGTGTGTGCAAATACAGAAGAATTAAGGAATTGTGCTATGTATCATTATGTCGTAAATTACCTTTCTAGGAAAAATTATTACCATGTAACTGTATAAGTGCAACTGCATGTATCACAACTAATAATACATGGCTTTGCATGCATTTCATTTGGTTGTTTGTTACATTGTTGTGTTGGAGTAATCTGCAGCCTGGCTGGACTCTGGAGGAGTGTCGGACATCCACATTCAGGCGGATTGGTGGTGGTGGGGGCTCTGTCCCCATAGTCGTTCAGGGACCCGGGTTCGTCTTGTCACCTCTAGCTGGAGGGGGATGAGCCAGCAACCTCTGCACTGTCACCATATCCCATCAGGGACCGTTTCTCTCATGTCACCACGGTGTGACCACTGTGCTTATCTGAAAGCCTCCTTGGTGCAGTGTTTTACCTGTGAAGCTCAGCTGTGAAGTGTGTGTGTGTGTGTGTGTGTGTGTGTGTGTGTGTGTGTGTGTGTGTGTGAGAGAGTGTCTATGAACATGTCTTTTTTTATTTATGAGTGAGATGGTATGTGTGTACGTAATATGAGTATAAGATAAGTGTGTTTGTGTGATGGGTGCCTTTGTATTTGATGTCTTAACGCATTTGCAGCTCAGCTGTAAAGTGTGTGTGTGTGTCTGTGTGTGTGTGTGTGTGTGTGTGTGGGTATCTCTGTGTGTGTGTGTATCTCTGTGTGTGTGTGTGTGTGTGTGTGTGTGTGTGTGTGTATATCTGTGTGTGTGTGTGTGTGTGTGTGTGTGTGTGTGTGTATATCTGTGTGTGTGTGTGTGTGTGTGTGTGTGTGTGTGTGTATGTGAGAGAGTGTCTATGAACATGTCTTTTTATTTATGAGTGAGATGGTATGTGTGTACGTAATATGAGTATAAGATAAGTGTGTTTGTGTGATGGGTGCCTTTGTATTTGTTGTCTTAACGCATTTGCAGCTCAGCTGTAAAGTGTGTGTGTGTGTCTGTGTGTGTGTGTGTGTGTGTGTGTGTGTGTGTGTGTGTATATCTGTGTGTGTGTGTGTGTGTGTGTGTGTGTGTATATCTGTGTGTGTGTGTGTATATCTCTGTGTGTGTGTGTGTGTGTGTGTGTGTGTGTGTGTATATCTGTGTGTGTGTGTGTGTGTGTGTGTGTGTGTGTGTGAGAGAGTGTCTATGAACATGTCTTTTTATTTATGAGTGAGATGGTATGTGTGTACGTAATATGAGTATAAGATAAGTGTGTTTGTGTGATGGGTGCCTTTGTATTTGTTGTCTTAACGCATTTGCAGCTCAGCTGTAAAGTGTGTCTGTGTGTGTGTGTGTGTGTGTGTGTGTGTGTGTGTGTGTATATCTGTGTGTGTGTGTGTGTGTGTGTGTGTGTGTGTGTGTGTGTGTGTATATATATGTGTGTGTGTGTATCTGTGTGTGTGTGTGTGTGTGTGTGTGTATCTGTGTGTATCTGTGTGTGTGTGTGTGTGTGTGTGTGTGTGTGTGTGTGTGTGTGTGTGTGTGTGTGTGTGTGTGTTGGCAACAGAACCTGTGGCTGGGTGGACAACAGCTTGTCCAGCAGCACAGGCCGTGTGGAGCATCTCTGTTCACACATTTCCTCTCCCTCTCAGCACTGGGTTGGGAGGAACTGGGGCATAGAATTGCCAACGAGGCGCCATTATGGCCGTAGGACTGTACATTTTATCGCCTTCAGCATATTTCTAATGACATTAGTCACGCTATGTTTTATATAACCACTGTGTTGGATGTGTCTCTCTCTCCTTCTCTCTTTCTCTGACTGTTGGCTGACTTGTGTGGGTGATCACTCTTTGCATCATGGAAATAACTGAAATTGAGCTTTATGCTAATTTGCTATGGCAGCTCAGCAGAGAGCAGGAGTTTTCTGCCCTTTATCTATTTGAAAGTCCATTATTTTCTTTCTCTCTTCCTCCTGACTATTTTCACTGCATATCGGTTTGCCCCCACCCCCCCCATCCGCCCACACACACTCCTCGATAAATGTTTTTCCACTTCTTATTTTTCTTTGTTACATCTCTCTCTGTCTCTCTCTTCCAGGGTCCAAGAGCCGTTTCTTCAGGATGTCACACCCATCCAGGAAAGGAATCAAAGCATTGAGTGGACCTCAAAACTCCTTAAAAACCACTGCGGCCGACGTAGTTCAGCTAAATGAATAAGACGATAGGTATTTTACCATAGAGACAACAACCCTGAATAGCCCCATGAGATACACTCTATAAAGCACACCGGGGTTGAAGCATCAGCAGTGGCATCAGACAGCCGAGCACAGACATCAAAGGCTTCGCCTGATAACTCAGAGGAGTGTGGTGTATGTCATCCATGTTCTCTTGTGTAATATCACTTCGTAATAATGACCACTCCATAAGCCCCAAATTCTCAGATGCATTAGTCTGTATTGTATTACAGACAGGGCCGGACTGGCAGCCCTGTTTTTTTTCTCTCTTGCCACTGTGATTGGCTCCTCACCGAGCAGGGGATATGTACCTAATATGAACATGTTATCTTACGACAGAGGTCAGGGTGTTATCTAACCTAATGGGATATTCAGGGGACAGTTGGGACAAATGTAATCTATTGGCATCCTAGTTGAGTGTATGATAGCCTACTGTGGTTGGCTTATGATCTTATGTTTTAATTATAAAACCCTGTCACTGAAGGCTTTATGTTTTGATATGAAAATACTGTGTTATACACGGAGGAATCATTGAATCACGTTCACGCCTGCCTGGTGGTATGTAGAACAGGTCCGTGACAAACGAATGAAGCACACACCGTCTTCTGCCCCGCTGTTTTGCTATCGCTGGAGAAGGAGGGTCGCTGTCCCGGGTACTGAAGCACACACACAGTAGAGTCATCAGTAGCTCGCTCGATTCTCGGGTGGGGTTTCACTCTTGTCTCTACTGTCATCTCCCGCAGAACCGCAGTGGTGCGCCTACGATTTGCGCTGCTATTCACGTTCCGGGGCGGTCTTCTGCTGTATTCGTTCGCCAGGTTCCGGGGTTTATTGCCAATCTCGGCGACCGGGCAAATAAGCAGGTGTCTCAGGCGAGCATCCTCTCTCGCTGTCCGAACGGAGCGCAGATGAATTAGGCTACACGCGAACAGCAGAACAGACAGCCGATAACATCAGGTAAAGCGCTGGTCATTTGTCTCAAATTAGAACTTGATGTAATCTCACAAATATTGGCTTGCACAGCGTTGTTCTGGCTAGAGCCTCCGTGTCTTGATGCAGCATCCGAGAGAGAAGTGAGCAGGCGACGCATCAGTGTAGGTGACGATGTGTTTACAGTGAAGCTAAACTCCTATTTTGCGGCATGTAGGGTGTATTTTAGAGTTGGTGTGTGGGCTTTGACAATAGAAACTATAATAAAGATAAAATGAGTATTATTATTATTATTATTATTATCATCATCATCATTAGTAGTAGTAGACTAGTAGTATTAGCATAGTAGTATTTTTGTTAGTAGTAATCAAGCATATATACTTCAGCTACTAACTGAAAGCTCTCTTAACTAGTGGCACCTGCTAATTTAATGGTACATTTGTAATCGCTGTAATTTTCTGTTTGTTGCCTGCAGGACGTCTCTGTTTAGTAATCGTAGTTGGACATGGAAACATGAGATGTATGGGAATCTTGCTGGTTGAAGTGATTGCATAGACTTTTTTAAACATTAAAGATACGCAATTCTCATCAATTTCAGACGATCTGCATTGTCTATATTTGCATTGTTTAAAAATACCAAAACGATTAGTCCTGCTGGGGTTCTCTGTACCGTGTCATAAATAAGGGCTTGCCTGTCTTATGTAATGCAAATAGCTAACAGTGTCAAGGAATTCCCGGCATGTAACATGTAATATCAAGACATTGAGGACCCTGACCTAGAACATACACACACACACACACACACACACACACACACACACACACACACACACACACACACACACACACACACACACACACACACACACACTCACACATATATTTATAAAAATATATAAATAAATACATATATATATATATATATTACTGTACATAGCTGGTAGGCTATGTTTACATCCAAAGTAATGCATAGTATTGCATAGTAATTGCATAACTCTAATGCACCAAATAGAACATTTTAATCAATAACAGTGAGTGAAGAGAGCTTTATATATATACCTCGAAAATATTTCATATGTCTAATAATCTAAATATCAATCTCATGATATTATGGCCTGTCATAGGTTATCCAAGGGGGGAGGGGGTAACCTTGGGAGTACGAACTCAGGTTAGTGTAACGGTAAGGGTAGGAATTGGATACGAACCCTGGTGACCTTAGGCACCCAAACATCTTGTGACAACAGGTTTCTTCACCTTATACAGAATGCTGATATATTTTCCCATCAGCCCCCCCCCCCCCCCCCCCTTCTGCAATGGGATTGAAAGATAAGCAATAGACTGGAGGAAGCAATTGCTCCATGGTGGCCAGCATTTTGCTTGGCTCGTCATGAGCCCAAATGAGTCCCTCTCAGTTTACTGCAGAATTTCAAGACGTATTGTTCTGGAACATGGAGTCTTCCCTGATGGCCGTGTCCTTCAGTGGAGTGTGTGTGTGTGTGTGTGTGTGTGTGTGTGTGTGTGTGTGTGTGTGTGTGTGTGTGTGTGTGTGTGTGTGTGTGTGTGTGTGTGTGCTTGTGGGTATTTGTATGTGTGTTTGCATGTTTTCCTTTTCTTTCTCTGTTATTGCATCAGTAAAGATTAGAACAGTGGTGTGTTACTTTCTCTTTCTTTCTCTCTCTCTCTCTCTCTCTCTCTCTCTCACACACTCTCTCTCTCTCTCTCTCTCATCATTAAATCTCTTACCGCATCTCTCTGGAGAAATGATAGCAGACCTGGAATCATTTGCAGCCACAGCCGTACACATCCTTTATGCAGTCAGAGCTCACACCTCAGTCACGCCCCATAAAAAGACATTGATTATCCCTGGGCAGAGGGATGCAAGGCATGCTGGGATACTAGTGGCCCATTTTCACATTGGTGCACTGGGGATCTCAGGATGGTCATTGATGGGTGCAAACACATATACATGTTCATGCACAGATACACTTACACACACGCACACGCACACACACACGCACGCACGCACGCACGCACGCACGCACGCACGCACGCACGCACGCACGCACGCACGCACACACGCACGCACGCACGCACGCACGCACACACAGACACACAGACACACACACACACACACACACACACACACAGACACACAGTTTATAATCATTCCATGTACACACATGATGAAGGTGTGCAGGTTTTGTCGGGGATTTCGGTTTGTCTCAACATTGCATTGCGGTGGCTAGGACTTCTACAAGCCTGCCCCCCCCCCCCCCCTTTTTCTCTCTGTCTATCTCTCCTTCTTACTTTCAGGCATATACACACTTGCCTTCTCTCTTTCCCCATCTATCTCTCACTCACTTAGGGTCCTTGTAGCAGTTTAATGTGCAGCTTCACAGCTGAAGGACAAACTCAGCAGCCGCCAGGATTCTTTTCATGCCACAGCAGGACATCTCTATATTAGATTCCAGAGAGAGAGAGAGGGGGACAGGGAAGGAGAAGGGAGAAAGGGAGAGAGAGCGAGAGCGAGAGAAAAATAAAGAGAGAAAGAGGCACATGACAGAAAAAAAGGAAGATGGTAGAGAGAGACATGGAGATACAGAGATCAGTATGGAGAGATGGAGACACAGAGAGAGAAGGCAGGCTAGTGATTCCACCCACTCCAAGCAAACAGTGAAGACAGGAAAAGAGAATGACTATAATGATAACTAAGCTGAAGACATCGATTCCAGCTGCCAGCGGCTGGCAGGAACCAGTCTCTGGGTGTGTGTGTGTGTGTGTGTGTGTGTGTGTGTGTGTGTGTGTGTGTGTGTGTGTGTGTGTGTGTGTGTGTGTGTGTGTGTGTGTGTGTGTGTGTGTGTGTGTGTGTGTGTGTGTGTGTGTGTGTGTGTGTGTGTGTGTGTGTGTGTGTGTGTGTGTGTGTGTGTGTGTGTGTGTGTGTGTGTGTGTGTGTGTGTGGCAGGAACCCGTCTCTGGGTCTGTTTGATTTGGAGCACACAGCTCTTTCCACACATGGATTAAGTACACAGAAAACAGAACTATTTCACAAGGAATTGTATAAATGGTTATTGTCCTAAGCGTTGCCGAACTGGAGGTTCTAGTTTAAGCGTAGCTGAGCCTCCATGTATTTCAGGGCTTTAGGGCCTCTGGTTTGTTTTTTGTGACCCTTCTACTCTGAATGATATCACATTCGACAGACTTGTGTTAAAGGTGTAGTCCAAGATTCTACAATACACCGCCCTGTCAGACTCATAATATAAATATAAATGTCTGACTACATGGAAAGGATCCCAGCAGAGATAGACCTGTGTCTGTTTACATCAATAACTATAAAGACCCTAGAAAAGGACTAGTTTCTACTGTCACTTTCTATAGAAAGCGAAACTTTAACTTCAGAAACTGTAGAAACACATGAAAGATTTTCATAATAATAAAAATCTTGTTACTTTCTAAAAACTGTTGTTGTTGCTGCAAATGCATTTTTCAGATTTAATTAGACTCGCTCATATTTCAATCACGGCTGCATGCAAAATGTATTAGTTCTTATCAGTCCTGAGTTTAAATGGTGGACATGCAGGCGTCTAAGCAACCATAATGATACTGCCATTATTAAAAACACATGATCAAGTGAACTAAATTGCAACTTGATTCAAGATTAAGCAAAGTCAAAGTCTTACTGTAATGATGAGATATTATCCAAAAAGACTTGACCCAGATGATGAAAATGATGTACTGTTTTATAGATGGCGACTGCTTGAGGAATACTTACTGCAGGTGATAGGCAATGTCAAAGGGAAATGGCCGTCTGCCCTGGTTAGGTGAAATTGTAATTGAATATAAATATAAAATGACTGAGAGATCAATCCCATCTCCAAGTTGAGATTGATGCATTCTGTGTGTGGATGCTGTGAGAATCAGATGCCTAAGGACATGTTGATTCCACACACATGCGCGTGCAAGCACATGCGCACACGCACACATTCACACACACACATACACGCACATGCACACACACACGCACGCACACGTGCACGCCCTTCAAGTTGTTTTATTTGCATATATTAGTACTGACACGATCCATTTGCATTTTCGTATTCATGATAATTATATGCTTTGCTTGATGGCCACACACACACACACACACACACTCTCACACACACACACACACACACACACACACACACACACACACACACACACACACACACACACACACACACACACACACACACACACATATGCCAACACTTGTCTCACAGTTAGCTTGACCAGTGTTTACCCAGAGCGTTTTCATTTTTTGAGAGTATAAAAAATGATAGAGCTAAGCTGAGAACTGGTGTTTCTCAGTCACATACACACACACACACACACACACACACACACACACACACACACACACACACACACACACACACACACACACTTTCTCATCACACACAGAGACTTGCTGTGCCAGCTCCTCCTGAGCTGAATGTTAAGCAGGCTGTAATGGGGCTTTAGAGGAGGATGTAAGACCTAGTTGTCGACTGCATGTTTTCAGTGTGTCACCACGGAAACGTGGGTAGGGGACCAGAGGGCTGAGAGAGGCATAATCACCTGCTGCTCCCGCCCAAAGTTCCCTTTGATGCGGGGTCTTAAGATGAGTTTTCTGAGCTCCGTCTTACAGCAGCGGGCCTACCTGGCCTACAGCAGACTATTAAGACTTTTATTTACAGCTGAGGCTGGTCCTCAGTAAATATGTTCAGGCTTTTGGGCGAGGCTTTTGTCGGTGTGAGATAGCCTGGGGGTGGTGTGGTGTTTTATAGGGAAGCATGCAGGCAGGTAGGTTGATGGTGAACCCCAGCGTCGGGCTCTCACACACTCACACACTCTCTCACACTCGCAGGGCTTTCCATTGGAGGCAGAGCTCTGAGCCAAAGCCTTGAAGATTAAAATCTTTGTTCCAATTTAAAATGTTTAGAAAATGGATCTGAAATATCTCTCCTTTTTTTTTTCTTTCTCTCTCTCTCTCTCTCTCTGTATATATATATATATATATATCTTTCTCTCTCCCCCCTCTCTCTCACTATCCCAGTATCTCCCTTTCTTCCCCCTCACTCTCTCACACTATCTATCTCTTCATCCCTTTCTCTCTCTCTCCCCCCTCTCTATTACGATCTCTCTCTCTCTCTCCCTTTCTCTCTCTCTCAGTCCTCCCCCTCCCCCCTCTCTATTTCTTTCTCCCGCACAAACACGGATTCCGCTGCTCTTTGGTTGTTTGTTATTTTCTATATTATTGGTTGTGCAGCTCTAAATCTTTGCAAAATCCCTTTCAGCCAAAAATTACAGCAATTCCCTCCCCCTCCGCCATAGTGTTTCCTGTGCCTGTTTCTACTGGCCTTTCTGCCAACAGATGAAAGCAGTTGAGAGTTAAGAGCATTCTGTTAGAAAAGAGCACAAAACTCACTAACAAAGGCCTGATTGCCCCCCCCCCCCCCCCCTCCTCCTGATCAAAACAACACATTCAAATTGACGCTCACTCGGAGACTCAGTGAAGCAAGAGAAAGGCAAAACAAGAATGACATGCCTTATCATTTCCCACCATAATGTTTGCCAGACATTTGCTTTTGAAATGCAGGCAAAGGAAACACTTTATCATTTTGACAGCTTTTAAAATGGCGTTAATCAATTTAGGCGTGCTGCTGCCTCGGACTAATTTGCAGCACTATCTGCTCATACCCTGCTGTGTGAGAGCTTTTCTCCTTCTGTTTTGCAAACACACTCTCCTATTACCGCTTGGAAGAGTCAAGGCCCTGTGGTGCAGCGCTGCCATAGATGAGTGTGGCCTTCGAGAGGAGGCCGCCTGTTGCCCACCCACAGGTAGTAACAGATAGTCCCAGCACTCTGAAAGGACACGCCAGCCTCCTTTCCAGCCTTCTCAAGCTATGCCTTCTTTAGAGGGGCAGAAGACATTTATGTTGTTTCATCCGATACATGTATTCATCCAAAGCGTCTTACAAAGGAAGTAGGGTGAGCAGTTTAGCCAGTCAAACCCATCACCATGGTTTTCATGGCATTGTCCTCTGTTATCGTCCTCTGTTGTTAACAGAAGGAAATGCTAGCGAGGGTGTATTTGACTTGGTACAGACACAACAAAACCAACACCAACCACCGCAGCAGTTATTTGGTATTCATTTCTGTATTAGAGTGTTAGTGACACTAGTGTCGCAGTGACATTTGGGTGAATATTACATTGTTTAGTTAACTCATCCAAGTTGTGTTACGTGTTTAGATGTGATCCATTTGTGAGCTCACAGGGGCCTGAGCCTCTTGACATTGGCATTGACATTGACATTGGCATACTACTCTCACCCTGCTTGGCCAGTTGAGCCAAAGAGATACCCTGTTTCTATACCCTTACAGCCTCTCACTCTCTGATCATTTCTCTATACCCTTATAGCCACTCTGTCTATGAGCATTTCAATATACCCCGATAGTCTCTCAGTCTATGATCATTTCTCTATACTCTGTATATATTTTATAGCCTCTCGGTCTATGAGTATTTTAATATACCCCAGCTTATGATCATTTCTCGATACTCTATATACAGTATCTATATTATTGCCTCTCTGCCTATGAGCATTTTTATATACCCCGATAGTCTCTCAGTCTATAATCATTTCTTCGATCGTCTATGGCTTGTCTGTGAAAAGGGCAGCAGTGTTGGCTGTGTGCCGCCTTTGTTCTGTGCGATGTATCCTGGTCGGGGCGTCTGACTCACTCATAAGTGCTGTGAGCTCCATCCACATTTATAACTCAATTGGAGCTCTGTGTCGCTCCCTCAAGCCTCAGGAATCAAATGTCAGGCGCCCCTGCTTTATCTCCCTTCAACATCCCCCACCCCCTGCCTCATGCACACACACACACACACACACACACACACACACACACACACACACACACACACACACACACACACACACACACACACACACACACACACACACATACACACACACTCCTGCAGGTCTTGCACAAAGGAGCAGGCACGCACAGCGGACCTCTGAGATTTGGTGAACAACACCAAAGGATTGTAGGAGAAAAAGATTGCTTAGACTCAAACCATGCATTAATCCAGGCGGATTTAGTATTGATCGGCCCGTCCTGTGTATTTGTCGTCAATTGTGTGTGTGTGTGTGTGTGTGTGTGTGTGTGTGTGTGTGTGTGTGTGTGTGTGTGTGTGTGTGACAGACCCTCCTCCGTATACCTTGAAGTGTGCCGGGTGTCTGTAGGGGCTGACGCATGCTCTAAAAGTTGATTGTAGGCTGTAAGGCTGTAAGGCTGTTACTGCGGATCTTTGTTGTTTGCTACACATTCTCCTGTTTCCTTCACTCCTCCACAGTGAGTCATGTGTCATGTGCCACTCAAGCATGCTTCCTCTCTCCTCGTCCTCCTCCTCCTCAACACAACCCCCCCCCCAATCCCTCCATGCTCACTTCCTGTTAGTATGACATAACACCATCGCAAGAGAAGAGCAGTGATGTGACTCACTTCACTATGACATCGTTTCAGTGACAAGTGCCCATGGCGGGTTTGTCATATCTATCTGTCATATATCTGATGCTTTCGCAGATAGAGCCACACTTACCACACCTATAGGTAGGTATGAGCATGTTACCGCTCGTCTGTGCTCACAATGGCGACCAGAAGACTTCATGATGTTTTTTTTCTTCAGTTGATTGCTGTGGGAAAAAGAAGAAGACAAATGCATTCATAACAAAACTCACTTCCAGATTAACCATTGAAGCAAAGTTATATTTATAGTACGCCAGTTATTACGTTATAGTTATAGTACGCCAGTCAGTACGGCTGTCATGTTAACAGACCCACATGAGTGCAGTAAATCGTATAGTGAAGTATTGTATAAGAAAATGAACTAAGGAGGTATTGCTCTGTCATGTTAAAGCTATGTATAGTACATGAACCATAAACGGTGCTAAATACTTAGCTGGGGCAGGTTAGGACAGTTTATGGCCAACGTGTAGACTTCACACGACAATCAGAATGATACCTCTTTAATATGTAGTGCTATGCCAGTTATGCCTGTGTTGATTGGGGGCTGAGTCAGGTGTGTGTTGATTGGGGGCTGAGTCAGGTGTGTGTTGATCGGGAGCTAGGGCAGGTGTGTGTTGTTCGGGAGCGAGGACAGGTGTGTGTTGATCGGGAGCTAGGGCAGGTGTGTGTTGTTCGGGAGCTAGGGCAGGTGTGTGTTGTTCGGGAGCGAGGACAGGTGTGTGTTGTTCGGGAGCGAGGGCAGGTGTGTGTTGTTCGGGAGCGAGGACAGGTGTGTGTTGATCGGGAGCTAGGGCAGGTGTGTGTTGTTCGGGAGCGAGGACAGGTGTGTGTTGTTCGGGAGCGAGGACAGGTGTGTGTTGATCGGGAGCTAGGGCAGGTGTGTGTTGATCGGGAGCTAGGGCAGGTGTGTGTTGTTCGGGAGCGAGGACAGGTGTGTGTTGTTCGGGAGCGAGGACAGGTGTGTGTTGTCAGCACAGTGCTCACTTCAGTGAGCCATCAGCCCTCAGTGAGCCGTGGAGCTGCAGGGTGATGGGATCTGTGAGGAGAGTGCTGATACAACAGGCCTGTGCTGCTGTGTGAAGGTCACGGAGATATGCCTCCCTCATACAATTACAACCCCCTCCACCCAATATACACACTTTATACAATTACAACCCCCTCCACCCAATATACACGCTTTACACAATTACAACCCCCTCCACCCAATACACACACTTTATACAATTACAACCCCCTCCACCCAATATACACGCTTTATACAATTACAACCCCCTCCACCCAATATACACGCTTTACACAATTACAACCCCCTCCACCAAATACACACACTTTATACAATTACAACCCCCTCCACCCAATACACACACTTTATACAATTACAACCCCCTCCACCCAATATACACGCTTTACACAATTACAACCCCCTCCACCCAATATACACGCTTTACACAATTACAACCCCCTCCACCCAATATACACACGCTTTACACAATTACAACCCCCTCCACCCAATACACACGCTTTATACAATTACAACCCCCTCCATCCAATATACACGCTTTACACAATTACAACCCCCTCCACCCAATATACACACTTTACACAATTACAACCCCCTCCACCCAATATACACGCTTTACACAATTACAACCCCCTCCACCCAATACACACACTTTATACAATTACAACCCCCTCCACCCAATACACACGCTTTATACAATTACAACCCCCTCCACCCAATACACACACTTTATACAATTACAACCCCCTCCACCCAATACACATGCTTTATACAATTACAACCCCCTCCACCCAATACACATGCTTTATACAATTACAACCCCCTCCACCCAATATACACATGCTTTACACAATTACAACCCCCTCCACCCAATACACACGCTTTATACAATTACAACCCCCTCCATCCAATATACACGCTTTACACAATTACAACCCCCTCCACCCAATATACACACTTTACACAATTACAACCCCCTCCACCCAATATACACGCTTTACACAATTACAACCCCCTCCACCCAATACACACACTTTATACAATTACAACCCCCTCCACCCAATACACATGCTTTATACAATTACAACCCCCTCCACCCAATACACATGCTTTATACAATTACAACCCCCTCCACCCAATATACACACGCTTTACACAATTACAACCCCCTCCACCCAATACACACGCTTTATACAATTACAACCCCCTCCATCCAATATACACGCTTTACACAATTACAACCCCCTCCACCCAATATACACACTTTACACAATTACAACCCCCTCCACCCAATATACACGCTTTACACAATTACAACCCCCTCCACCCAATACACACGCTTTACACAATTACAACCCCCTCCACCCAATACACACGCTTTATACAATTACAACCCCCTCCATCCAATATACACGCTTTACACAATTACAACCCCCTCCACCCAATATACACACTTTACACAATTACAACCCCCTCCACCCAATATACACGCTTTACACAATTACAACCCCCTCCACCCAATATACACGCTTTATACAATTATTACCCCCTCCACCCAATACACACGCTTTATACAATTACAACCCCCTCCACCCAATATACACGCTTTACACAATTACAACCCCCTCCACCCAATACACACGCTTTATACAATTACAGCCCCCTCCACCCAATATACACGCTTTACACAATTACAACCCCCTCCACCCAATATACACACTTTACACAATTACAACCCCCTCCACCCAATATACACGCTTTATACAATTACAACCCCCTCCACCCAATATACACGCTTTATACAATTACAGAGGTGGAGTTGAAGGTGGAGATGGAGACCAATGACTACTCATCTAGAATAATGGTTCTCTCTTGCCCTCCATCAGCCTCTCACTGGCTTCACTCCAGCTTCACAGCACGGAACAGACCAGAAAGGGCCTGACAGAGAGCCGCTCTGACTGAAAGGTCTTGACTTTGGAAGGAAAGAGACGAAAGTTGTGAATGTAACATAACTGCTTGGGCCAGTCGTGTAACTTTCAACACTTTCGTTTTCGTGTCGATAATTGAGTTTTTTCATTAACCGCACATACAAGGAGATAGACTGAATCATGTATCAGTTTGTAATTGTGCACATAACAGTACAGTACACATCAGTTATGCCCTGTATTTTCTTAGGTCTTAATATACAGACCACGTCTATCTTGCAAAGGCAGTCAGTGACAGTGTGTTTGAGGGTCCACTGGTCCTCGTGCTGTTCGGAGTACTCTCTGGGGTTTATAATGACATGACTATATCTGGTCCGCAAGCATTAGCATGGAAATGAAGTAACTCGATTTAGCTCGCTATGGACCAACCGCCATTGTCTTCGCGTGAATGAGTCCATCTTTGGAGAGGCGAGCGTCAGAGAGAGAGAGAGAGGGAGAGAGAGAGAGAGAGAGAGAAAGAAAAGTCAGACACCCCCCCCCTCCCTCCATCTCCCTTACCCTCTTCCCCTTTAGCTGGGGTATTTCTCTAGTCAGGTGAGAGAGTCAGTGGTATTAAGGGAAGCTGCCTGAGTGTTGGCTGTAAGGTTAGGCTTTATGCTGCTTCGTGGCAGACTTCAGGCTCGCTGTTGAGTATGTGTTGCATCATCGCTGTTTGGAAACGGTGTATACCGCGTTAAGTGTGTATATTTTACAAAAAGGGTTTTCCAGCAGTGAAGACTTCAGGGGATTTTAGAATGAAATCATGCAGTGATCAAGCATCTCATTATTATCTCACTGTCATTTTGAACAGAATACCCAGAACTGGGAAGAATAGCTCACTTCTCTGTTGCCAGGCGTCAAGAATAGGCCTGGGAAAAACAGAACAGTTCCAAATTGGCCGATAAAATCGGGTTAGTGTAGTGATTTACCTGTAGCAAAACTACAACTGTGTCCTCCATGGAAAGTCAAAGCCCTGTTGTTCTCAGACCACCAAATTGTTAATGGCAGATTTAAGCGTGAAAAATACAAATTGGCAATTTTGCAGACAAGCGCCAGCTGGGCGTGTGGAAGAGATCACACCTCGCAGATCAAGGACCTGGTTTCATCTCCGTAAATCAGAAAGGCAAGGAGCCTGTTTTACATTAGAAAGGCTGAGTTCCTAGAATGATCGGCACATTACATGGCTGTAGGATTATTTTCCACAGAGAATAAGTAACACGCTTCAACGAAGTAAGCAAGACAAATAAAAGCAAAACAGTGCAGTAACAAAGTGGCAAAGGACTCACGCACGTTCTCTTGATCGAGTGGTCAGGGGTAGGTGTAGTATGTAGGTGACATAACTGTAATTTCATCTGTCACAGTGACAGACACTGACATCTTTCTTTCAACCCACATTTCAAATTCTCCCCTGGTTTTCTCAGACATAAGCCTGCCTCCGTATGTCAAAGACTATTCTTTAGGTGAAACAGACTTTTGGCCGTGATAAGCAGTAACAAGGTGTTGAGGTGTTTCTCAAGTTGTCTACATAATAGCTGTTGGCATTTTTAATAGATGTGCTAGAGTTGTTGTGCCATTCGTCCCCCGGCCTCACAGCTGTGTAGGTAGGCTATGGGGGTGGAGGGTGCATATTTCTCACCCATTAAGTACATGTATGGTGTTGTTGCTTGATTGGTATCCTGCAGCACTAAGGTGCTTTGTTTATTCACACTACAGTTCACTGTGTTAATGGGAATGCAGGCTGTGTTTGCTTTTGATCGTCTTATGTCACAATCAAGAGTGATGAATTGCGAACATGTTAACCAGTGCGATGGAGCAGCAGTTTACACACACACACACACACACACACACACCCACCCAGCCACACACACACACACACACACACACACACACACACACACACACGTTTACAAACACACACACACACACAAACACACACACACACACACACACACACACACACACACACACACACACACACACACACACACACACACACACACACACACACACACACAGAGTAAACCTTACTGCAGTTGGTCGGCAGAATGCCTGGTCAGTGTGCTCAGTGGTTGAGTCATTATCACTGTTTAAGCTCTGAATGAGCGTCTCTCATTAGCCATGCTGCTTCTGAGCAAGCGCCATTGCCATTAGCATGCAGAGAAGCACGCGACAGGGCCTCAGTATGCATCTGCAGGGTGTGTGTGTGTGTGTGTGTGTGTGTGTGTGGGGATGTGTGTGTATATGCTCATTGTACATTCACTTATACTACTCGCCTCCAGCCTCTCCTCATCAGAAGGAAATGTTGTGTAGCTGTGTGCAGTTATTCACACACACACAGACACACACACACACAGACACACACACACACACACACACACACACACATACACTCACACACGCACACACACACACACCCCTCCGAGAGGTGCTTGACCCTGAAAGAGGTGTTTGTTCGTTCGGATCTCAGAAACGCCCCGCCATGTTATGAAAGCCTGTGTAGTTGTGTGTGAACTGCATTCCAGATGGCAGACAGAACTGAGCCAGATCTGGGCCACATCTGTGTGTGTGTGTGTGTGTGTGGGTTTCTGCTCCAGAATCGGCTAACTGGGCAGAGATATTGCGGCATACCCGGCATATTTCTCACATATCATCCATTACTGAAAATGTCCTGTGCCCCGCAAATGAGTTCTGCCTCACCACAGAGAGCTTCATAAACAGCCTCAGCACCAAACCCCATCAGTCTCAATGCGGGGGTGTGCTGTAGTCTAAACAGCAAGGGTTCATTGTGACTATCTCACAAAGCACACATCCGCATGATTTATAGTTTACATTCAGGGGAGTTTGCTTTTGCATGTTTTTCTGATTTGCTGTTTGACAGCAGCCATAGAGGCATATGGCATCTCTGCTGTAATTGTGTCTCCTTCCTGGGGAGGGAGAGCAGTCCGTCACCGTGGCGGCGCTGAGACGAGGTCTGTGTGAAAACTTTTTGTAATGAATTCTCCTGGTTCGCCGCCAAATGGGAGATTGCAGCGTTGATGTACATTGCTTATCCACAGCTTACTGCAACACTGCAATTCATCCTGGACCTCTTCACCCCCCCCCCCCCCCCCCCACACCCACACTCACACTCACACCCACCCACCCACCCCATCTCTAAATCACCATTCATTCACCCCCCACTGTTTTTTAGCAACTGCATGCAGTGCTGGATTTCATTGGATTTCATTTCTTTGTTGAAAAGATTGCCTGACATTGTTGGTTGGAATGATTTTCAAGGATGGGGTCATGACAGCGAACAGTTTCTCTGTAAATGTCTTTGAATGAAGCAGAGGATTTACTCAGAAAGGCCCTCCTATAGTTTGATCCATGAAATAAAATGGATTGTGTGTCCCCATGACCCGAAGAGATGGCAAAGAAAGAGTGCAAACTCTCTCTATCTCTCTCTCACTCTCTCTCTCTCACACACACACACACCACACACACACACACACACACACACACACACAAACACAATTCTAATCTGCTGCTTGCGCAATCACATCTCGTCTAGCAGCCTTTAACCGTGTGTTTCTCCCTCTCCTTGATGGAAGAGGAATATTGATTTTCTCTTGATGATCATCGGGGAGGAAGCGTGGCACCAGAGTTGGGTGGAGGCAGAAGACATAGAGGGGTTTGGGTTTCTGTCGCTGATTACCTGTGTACTTGGGCTCCTCCGGACGGCCAGCCAAATCCAATTTACTGTGGTATCTATGGCAGCCATCTGTTTGTGGAGGCCATCTTGAGTGACTAGTGGCAAAACTGCCCTTCCCCGGGTCTTCTAAAGGACTCGTGCCCCACTTAAAGGAAGATCCATGGCACCACCACATCGTTAAAGCCTATTGGGTGTGCTTGTAACTGCACCCATTTATTGGCCTATTTTATTGGCTTTTTCCAGTGGTAAAGAAAATGGCCCATGTAAAAGCAACATCATGAGTTATGATTGGTCATGATGTCTACAGTGAGGCCATGAAGTCTGCAATGCACCAATCACGAGCCTTGTTATTGTTGTGTATTTACTATGCCAAAGCTTCATCCCATCAAACAGACAGGGTAAGCATAATGTGAACAGCCCTCTGGTTATGAATGTGGCTTGGCCAGTGACCTCAGCCTCAGTGTTGCTAATATGCTGTGAACCAGTCGAGGCTCTGATCATCACAGAGCTGTATTGACCTTTCTCATATAACATGTAGTCGATTGCCATTTTGCAGCAGTAATCTCGCTCGTAAAGGCCTGAACTTTGTATGCAAGCTTCATCGTGATATCTAATTGATTTCTCTCTCTCTCTCGCTCTCTCTCTCTGTATCACGTGCGTGCACACACACACACACACACACACACACACACACTAATCACGAACAGATGTTTTGCCTGGAAGGGATATACAGAGGACATGAAGCCCATGCTCAAAGTAACAGCTGGGTTCGAAAAAATACAATACAACAATTAACCAAGGTGTACATCTATCACCAAAGCGTCACCAGAGTAACTTACAGTAGAATGACTTACAGTACAACACAGATTGATATTGGTTTAAATGTTGGTATAGAGACAGGTGCTAACATCACAAAGGTGATGGGTATTAGCTACATTTACTGTATCTTCTTTTTCTTCAGTATGTGTACCACCTGTTTATCAAACACCCACTCTTGTTGTTATTGTTGTTGACACTTTGCTCTGCCTGCTGTTCTACTAGTTACACTGCAGGAACATCTCTCTGTGTGGCCTGAATAAAAACATAAAGCTTGTCTCCATAAAAGGAGAGATTCTGTCAAGATGTCAAGAAGAGATGCACGTCAGCCATGCTTAACACCACCACTTTAGAATGGGCACGTCACCCATGCTGAACACCACCACTTTAGAATGGGCACGTCACCCATGCTGAACACCACCAGTTTAGAATGGGCACGTCACCCATGCTGAACACCACCACTTTAGAATGGGCACGTCACCCATGCTGAACACCACCAGTTTAGAATGGGCACGTCACCCATGCTGAACACCACCACTTTAGAATGGGCACGTCACCCATGCTGAACACCACCACTTTAGAATGGGCACGTCACCCATGCTGAACACCACCACTTTAGAATGGGCACATCACCCATGCTGAACACCACCACTTTAGAATGGGCACGTCACCCATGCTGAACACCACCACTTTAGAATGGGCACGTCACCCATGCTGAACACCACCACTTTAGAATGGGCACGTCACCCATGCTGAACACAACCACTTTAGAATGGGCACGTCACCCATGCTGAACACCACCACTTTAGAATGGGCACATCACCCATGCTGAACACCACCACTTTAGAATGGGCACGTCACCCATGCTGAACACCACCACTTTAGAATGGGCACGTCACCCATGCTGAACACCACCACTTTAGAATGGGCACGTCACCCATGCTGAACACCACCACTTTAGAGAAAGGCCCCGCTGAGTGGCTACATGAGATGTAATCATTGGCTTCCAAATGCCACGTTTGATGCTCAGCTGCAGGTTTTGGGTAGTTAGGGTGCAAACTCTGGAGCAGCAGTCCTGGCAGTGCCGCCTGGGTTAAATCAAGCGTGCGTTAATGTCGCTCAGTGGTGTGCCTGCAGCGTGTGTGTGTGTGTGTGTGTGTGTGTGTGTGTGTGTGTGTGTGTGTCATGGAGTTCTTTCAGAACACACCACTGACTGTGTCCTCACAGATGTCCAAATGTTCCGGTCCAAAATTAGACTGGAATCCAAAGCATGTTCACCAATCGGAAGTGGTGCACCTGCACCGGCTCTCACACAGCGCTGCCATGGCTGTGAGCCTCCAGCTCTTCACTGCCAGAGACTCAGCAGCTGCTGCTTCCTGACAGGAACAGCAGGGAACTGTGGGAAGTGGAGTCTTTTTTCGGAATGCAGGTGCAGCTTTGAGGGGAGTCAAAGGGTCTGTGTACCACAGATCAGTGACACAGGGGAAGGGAAGTCAAGGGGCAACTGAATGTCGGAAGGGGTTATTCAGTGCACCTCAGAGAACTTTGCCTTGGGTTTACAGAGCAAACTCCTCCTGTCAGATTTCCTATGTAGTGTTCACAAGTTAAACTGAATATGGCTGGATTAGTACAGCTAATAAACAGTCAATACCTATGTCATTACTATTCAATAAACTATGAGAGGTTAGCCACACACCAAGTCAAGTCAAGTCAAGTCAAGTACTTGGCAACTGACAGTATTCATAATCTGACCTCAAAGATAATCATCTGGCCTCTTTGTGCTTAATGACAGTAGATAGTCAAAAGGAGTACCCACATCAAGTTGGGCCCATTAAAGTGAGTTTAGGGACAGGATCTATGGATTGTGTTCAGTCTGGGCCTCAAGAGCTGTTAGAATCTTTTAAGTACCTGCTAACATAGGAATAGGTGGTTGGAGGTGCTACCAATTAGGCTCAGCAGTCAAAGCTACAACCCTTGTGGCTAATTTTTCAATGGAGAGTAAGCGTGAACTATACTTATTTACTTGCGCAGTTCTTCTGGTAGCTTGTCCTTCTCACAGTCGTTAACTTTAACACAGCGCTAGGAACTCTCAAGCTGTTACCATTGATTTACTTGTGTCTCGGTGTGAAGTGTTGCGAACGTAATTCAATCTACCACGAAATTAAATTCCTGCAAGAGCCATCGAATGAAGCCTCCCGTTTCTTCCTCTTTCAGCAGCGTAACAACCACTGTAGGGATTTCATGCATACAGATGCTATCTGAATGATCGGCTGTTGAGAAAACTCTGAAAAAAGGCTTTCCCTCCCCCTCAGGAGAATAGGAGTGATTGAAGGGACATCAGTGGATTGTAGATGTCAAGATGTCGGTACGGCAGCTATCAGCCGTTGTACTGAGCAGCGAACACCCTGCATTCCATCTCTCACAGAATCTGTTCCATTTGAGGCACTGACATTCTAAAGCTGTTCTCCCAGTGACAGGAGCCATCCATTATTATTTATGTGTGTGTGTGTGTGTGTGTGTGTGTGTGTGTGTGTGTGTGTGTGTGTGTGTGTGTGTGTGTGTGTGTGTGTGTGTGTGTGTGTATGTATGTGTGTGTGTCTGTGCTGGAGGGCTGTGGGCCTTCAGGAATAGATGAATATGAATGTGGTCGCTAGCTGACAGGCCTCTGTTTCCGTGACGATGGTAATTGCTTTAACGACATGGTGGGAAGACTGAGAGAGTGAGCGAGAGAGATACAGTGTGTCTTGTTCCTCTGTAACTTTGTGTGGGTGGAGGTATGTGTAAGAACATAGCTCTCTCTATTTTGTTTGCCCATAAAAAGTCTTACAATTGTTGTCTTTCATAGGGTTGTTAACAAGGGAGGTTTGAGGGTTTGTTGACCTCTTTTCTTTAGGTAACCAGGGCTCAGTTGTTTGAGTAGGGCATCTGGCAGCCAAATGGCTTCTGTTCAATTAGACTACACTGTTCAGTTGCCACACCTGGTCACTGTCTGAGTGGCAGCCGCTATCCTCACAGACAGTTCCGGAACACGGAACACCCGTGCACTATTGTCACCGAGGCGACCCCATATCATACATTCTAATGAGAGAATTAGCAGCTGCCAAATGACTGGGAAATAATGGCCGAGGCGTGTGTGTGTGTGGGCGCTCACACTCTCACTCTCCACTGCGTTTGTCTGCACCGGCTCACTGCTAACCCCATCACCCAGCGGATCGGAATAGACTGCCTCTGGCCTTCATCTGTGGCCAGGGCAACCCAGTTACGGATAGATCTCAGGTCTCTCTCATCTCTCTCATTTGCGGTTTCTTGACTCCCTTTCCAAATCAGAGGATGTATGTTAAATGTCATAAAAATGTCTCTGAATGCCTGTCAGAAGATGACTTTGTGAAGAATCCTGTCATGAATGTGTGTGTGTGTGTGTGTGAGCATGTGTGAGCATGTGTGTGTTTGTGTGAGAGTGTATGTGTGTGTTTGTGGGTGTGTGTGTGTGTGCGATAGATTTCATGGAGTTCTAGTGAGTACAGCGATGCCAAAAAACAGCTCTGTGTTCTTGGCAGGGGGTTCAACACTCCTAGACACAGTTGCCTCTCATTAAGGCAGAGTGAATGGATAAGTCAGGTGTATAACATTGAATGTTGGTGTGTGTATATGTGTGTGTGTGAGAGAGCAGCCCATGTTTGTGTGTGTGTATGTGTGTGCGCCCATGTATATCAGTATATGTGCCTTTGTATGTGTGTGTGTTTGTGCCCATATATCTTAGTCTTTGTGCCTATGAATGTGTGTTTGTTGCACGCACCTGTGTGTTTCTGTGCATGCCCGTATAGTATGTGTGTGTGTGTGTGTGTATGTGTGTGTGTGTGTACACACGTCCTAGTATGTGTGTGTGTGTGTACACGCGTCCTAGTATGTATGTGTGTGCTACTACTTGCATGTCTCAGACCCTCTCAAGCATGAAGGGCTCTGGCCTGAGATCCAGAGATCAATAGACTCTATCTTTCCCTCTCAGACATTGTTTATTACCAGCACGTCTCCTACAGTGTGCAATTTCCCCTTGCCTGTCATGTGAGTGTGTAACTGTGGTGTCTGTGGCTGCAAGGTCTAATGATCACCCCTAGACACAAGGAGCAGCAGCCTTGAGAGAGGGGGAGAGAGAGAGAGAGAGAGAGAGAGAGGGAGAAAGAGAGGGAGGAAGAGAGGGAGAAAGAGAGGGGGAAAGTGAGGGGGAAGGAAAGCTTACGGCAGCCTTCAAAATGCAAAAGTGTGACAATGTCAAGGGGAGGAAGTTTGTGTGATATGCAGGTGTGTGTGTGTGTGTGTGTGTGTGTGTGTGTGTGTGTGTGTGTGTGTGTGTGTGTGTGTGTGTATGTGTGTATTTGTCAGTGTCAGGGGAGATCGATGGGGAAAGATTTCTGAACCTGCTGCATGGAGGAGTGCGTTTGACGTCAATGGGCCGCACCCAGCGAGTTACTACTAGAGCCCACCCTGCCATTAGGACAAAGAGGAGGAGAAGACAGAGAGAGGGGAGAGGTAGAAAGAGGGGAGAGGGGAGAGGTAGAGAGAGGGGAGTGGTAGAGAGAAAGAGAGAGGGGAGAGGTAGAGAGATAGAGAGAGGGGAGAGGTCGAGAGATAGAGAGATAGAGAGAGGGGAGAGGTAGAGCGATAGAGAGAGGAGAGAGATAGAGAGAGGAGAGAGGTAGAGAGATAGAGAGAGGAGAGAGGTAGAGAGATAGAGAGAGGAGAGAGATAGCGAGATAGAGAGAGGAGAGAGGTAGAGAGGTAGAGAGATAGAGAGATAGAGAGAGGGGAGAGGTAGAGAGATAGAGAGAGGGGAGAGATAGAGAGATAGAGAGAGGGGAGAGGTAGAGAAATAGAGAGAGGAGAGAGGTAGATAGATAGAGAGAGGAGAGAGGTAGAGAGGTAGAGAGAGGAGAGAGGTAGAGAGATAGAGAGAGGAGAGAGATAGCGAGATAGAGAGAGGAGAGAGGTAGAGAGATAGAGAGAGGGGAGAGGTAGAGAGATAGAGAGAGGGGAGAGATAGAGAGATAGAGAGAGGGGAGAGGTAGAGAGATATAGAGAGGAGAGAGGTAGAGAGATAGAGAGAGGGGAGAGGTAGAGAGATATAGAGATAGAGAGAGGGGAGAGATAGAAAGATAGAGAGAGGAGAGAGGTAGAGAGATAGAGAGAGGAGAGAGGTAGAGAGATAGAGAGGAGAGAGAGGTAGAGAGATAGAGAGAGGAGAGAGGTAGAGAGATAGAGAGAGGAGAGAGGTAGAGAGATAGAGAGAGGGAGAGGTAGAGAGATATAGAGATAGAGAGAGGGGAGAGATAGAAAGATAGAGAGAGGAGAGAGGTAGAGAGATAGAGAGAGGAGAGAGGTCGAGAGATAGAGAGGAGAGAGAGGTAGAGAGATAGAGAGAGGGGAGAGGTAGAAAGATAGAGAGATAGAGAAAGGAGAGAGGTAGAGAGATAGAGAGAGGAGAGAGGTAGAGAGATCGAGAGAGGAGAGAGGTAGAGAGATAGAGAGAGGGGAGAGGTAGAAAGATAGAGAGAGGGGAGAGGTAGAAAGATAGAGAGATAGAGAGAGGAGAGAGGGAGAGCTAGAGAGAGGAGAGAGGTAGAGAAATAGAGAGAGGGGAGAGGTAGAAAGATAGAGAGATAGAGAGAGGAGAGAGGTAGAGAGATAGAGAGATAGAGAGATAGAGAGATAGAGAGAGGAGAGAGGTAGAGAGATATGGAGAGGGTTTAGAGAGATAGAGCAGTAGGGGTGTGGGGTTGGGGGGGAGGGGGAGGGGTGCAGAAGAGCGAGAGAAAACCCTGATGGGAACCAGGGGGCCCTGAGACGGATCAGATGGGGAGATGTGGATCCGAACCACACCAGACCGGGGCCACAGTCCCCTACTATTGGAGAGGGAAACAGAGTGCCTAGGAGGAGGAGGAGGAGGAGGAGGAGGAGGAGGAGCAGGAGGAGGAGGAGGCGGAGGGGGAGGAGGAGCAGGAGGAGGAGGAGCGCACACTGGAGGGAATATGAAGAGGGTTGGCCTGGAAGGAGGATGGATGATAAAAAGAGAAAGTGAAAGTGTGAAGGAGGGCAAAGAGAGGGCAGGATAGAGAGAGGGGGGAGATAGTAAGTGAGAATGAAAAAGTGAGTGAGAGCGAAGACAAGATAGAGAGAGAGAAGGAAATAATGTGTGAGAGAGAAGGAGATAGAGAAAGAGCAAGTGAGAGAGATAGAGAGACAGAGTGAAAGAGATAGAGAGAGGTAAAAGGGAGAAGGTGAGAAGTGGATAAGCAAGAGGGGGTTTGTGATTAGATTGAGGGAAAGGGGAGGGTTGAATCCTTGTTGAATCCTGGTTGAATCTGGAGTCACCCGCAAGCTTAGGAGTCTGGAAGCACAAGGGACTGAAGAGGAAGAACAAAGGATGTATGGCTGACTGAGTAGAGGGAGAAGAGGACAAACAGTAAATGATACAGAGAGAGAGAGAGAGAGAGAGGGAGAGGGAGAGAGGGGGAGAGGGAGAGAGGGAGAGGGAGAGCGAGAGAGAGGGCAAGAGTGCAAAAAGAGATAGAGCTGTGCTGATAGAATTCTAAAATATTAATGGACAGTTAGATTGTGGAAGAACGTATAGGCTTACATATTTAATTTCATAGCTGAAGCGATCTTGCCATGAGAAATCCATGTCATTGCCTGAGAGCATTCAAATGGTTTTCCTGCAAATGTTGGAACACAGCAGTACACATCAGAAAGGTCGTTTAAAATGTCTCACACCTGTTACTTTAAGACACATACGTATACGCCATTTGAGAATATAGAGCCATGACCTCAAAACACACCCAAACAAACACTCACACATGTGTGCGCGCACACACACGCACGCCGCACGCACGCACACACACACACACACACACACACACACACACACACACACACACACACACACACACACACACACACACACACACACACACACACACACACACACACACACACGGCAGGTGTGGTACATTGACCTCTATCCATGCGTGTTCAGCTGTGCGAACTGACGGTTGTAGGGCTGCAGTGTAATGACACTTCCACAGGGGAATGTAATTGGACGGACTGCACTGTAATAGAGGAGGGGGATAGGTCAACGTATGAGGGGGGGACGGTGTAATTGAGCAAGCTCTGACTTGATCCATGTACCCCTGTATTTGTGCGTGTGTGTGTGTGTATGTGTGTGTGTGTGTGTGTGTGTGTGGGGGGGGGGGGGGGGGAGGGGGTGAGGGATTGTTCTGTCTGCCCCTTTGATGGCTCAGCAGCATTGAGACTGCAGGGGAGCAGTGAGGCGCAACACAGCATGGAACAGCACAGCAAAGCACCGCACAGCGCAGCCCAACACAGCACAGCACATCACAGCATACCATATCACATCACACCGCAGCTCAGCGCGACGCAACACAGCACAGCACACACTACATTACTCAAGTTGTATGTATGAATCTGCCAAAGGTGTTGAATGTGAGAGACTGTGAAGCATATTTGAAGACTTCACTGGATATTTCAATTATGTTTTACAGTCTGGCTCTACATGTGTCTTACACATGCAATATTTAATACTTTTGTTTTATAATACTTATAAAGCACATTTGAGAGAGAGAGAGAGAGAGAGAGAGAGAGAGAGAGAGAGAGAGAGAGAGAGAGAGAGAGAGAACGAGAGAGAGGGGTATAATGAAATAAAAAAGAAAAACATTTTTATGCCTGGTTGTGTAATACACAGAGTGTCTATAGTCTAAAGAGCTATGTTTACTTCAACAGAGGATAAATGAGCTCCAAGACAGATACTCTTGTGTTTGCATGTTGAGATAGACCTGCATAGATGTGATTCAATCGTATTTGATTTAAACAACAACAACGACAACAACAACAACAACAACACCAACCATGCCAAAAGCAAATACATTGTATCTGGGATTGCACATTGCTGTGGACCAAGACAACACGCCTTGTTCTGTTGATACATTGGGCTGGATGTATTTTTGTGGGTGATGAGAGCATAAGGTCAGAGCATAAGAGGCAGAAGGTGTATCAGAGTTCAGTCATCGCATACGATGATTACCTGTGATCATCTGATCAATGTGATCAGTGATCTCATTGTCTAAGATTATTGCTCCCTTCAGTGAGTTAGACATTTGTGTTGCTAGAGACCAGATATGCCTACTAGTCGCCCCTATGCTTAGAAAATCATCTATATTAGCCATACCTAATGCTATGTATGTATGACTATTAAAGGGATGATTAGACATATTAGAGAGGATAAGTCATCTCAATCTTCATCAAATGTAATGATGACTGTTTCAATTTATTGATGACATTAGTTAGTGTTAGTAAGTGATTAGTATTAGATTAGATTGGATAAGATAAGAGAATGCAGAAGTTAGAGTAAGTGGATGAGTAATATCAGTAGGAATGATATGGAATGATAACCAGCATTAAGGCGTGTCACAGTTTATTGATGTCATTAAGTAACAATGTGTGAGTGTGTGTGTGTGTGTGTGTGTGTGTGTGTGTGTGTGTGTGTGTGTGTGTGTGTGTGTGTGTGTGTGTGTGTGTGTGTGTGTGTGTGTGTGTGTGTGTGTGTGTGTGTGTGAGTACTTTACCCCCACTTGCCCACTTTACAAAGTCCCTGTGTTTTCTGGACTACAATGACATATACATATCCTGCTCCTAACCCCACACACACACGCACACACACCCTGATGCTCCCTTAACAGAAAGGACACACTCCACCGTCTGATGGTGGCCTATTAGGTCATGTAAACTAAGCACTTTCCCAGAGAGAGAGAGTGTGTGTGTGTGTGTGTGTGTGAGTAAGCACGCACATGTTGTGTGCATGTGCATTTGTATATGTACATTTGTGTGTGTGTGTGTGTGTGTGTGTGTGTGTGTGTGTGTGTGTGTGTGTGTGTGTGTGTGTGTGTGTGTGTGTGCGTAGTGAGAGATTTTCACAGATTCTGTGCTGGCATGCGGTGTGGGCTTCTGCCATTTGTCAGGATTTGGTCAGGAAATGAGTCCTGCTTCCAGATGGCATCTTCTCCCCAATAGCTGAGAGTGCAGCTGGTTTCTCTCTTTCTATTCCGCTCTCTATATATCCCTCTCTCCATCTTTCTATCTGTTTGTCTCTCTCTCTCTCTTTTTGCCTCTGTCTCTGTTTACCTCTTTCTACCACTCTCTCTCTTCCTTCCTCCCTCCTGCTCTCTCTCTCTCTGTCTGCCCCTCATCTCTATATGACTTTTTTCTCTCTCTTCTTGACTCTTAATATGTCTCTCTCTCCCCCTCCCTCTCTGTCACTCTTTCTATCTCTTCTGCATGTTTTTCTATCCCTTTCTCTTACTCAGTCTATTTCAACTTTCAACTTCTTTTTTATGTCCAGCTCTCTCCATCTCTTACCCTGTCTAATTTCATCTCTTTCTTTATCTCCCCCCCCCTCTCTCTCTCTCTCTCTCTCTCTCTCTCTCTCTCTCTCTCTCTCTCACTCTGTTGTGATGGCTGAGAGTGTGGTCTTGGCTCTGCTCTGTTCTGTTCTGTTCTGTTGTCTGCTGGCTCCAATCGGCTCATCTCCCCTCTCCTCTGCCCTCGCTGTCAATTCCCTTGACCTCTGCTGGGCAGAGGCCTAATCTGCATTCACACACACACACTCACACACCCACACCCATATATATAGACCCCCCGCCCCCCCCACACACACACACTCTCATACACACTATCATAACACATGCACTCATACCCTACACACTCACACACACACACACAAACACAGACACACACACATGGCATCAGCAGTCAACAGCTCCTGGCATGAGTGCTCAGAGGCTGGCATTGCTCATGAATCACTGGTTGCCCAGTCCTCCGACCGGGCCTGTTATTCTCCCCACAGCTTCCGGATCTTTCTATTCAGGTCTCCAGTGGTCAAACGCAGCCATTCATCCATCTACTGCAGCTGTCTCTGCGGAGCAGCAGACAGAAAGAGAGAGAGAGAGAGAGAGAGAGAGTGAAAGTGAAAGAGTGAAAGAAAGACAAACAGAGGGAGAGTGGGAGAAAGAGAGGGAGGGGGAAAGTGAGATGGAGGAGAGAGAATGAGAGAATCCTTTGGGGATGGCGCTTCCTTTGTTTCCAGAGTGTGTTAGGGCTCGGCTCTATGAATGGAAGAGTGAGGCCCATTTGTCTCCGCTGGCACTTTTGTTTGGGCCCAAAGGTTAATCTGGCCGAGCTGGACGGACATGCTCAGAAGGACACGGTGACAATTAGCCCTACAAATGACCAGTCAGCCCTGTGCCCTGCCCCTGTGGAGTCATTAAGGCTTATCACACATCAAACATCTGCATCCCGTTCCCACGGCCACCCACAGAGATACTGGGGACGCATGGGAGGGGAGGAGAGTCAAAGAGAGACGAGCCACTGCTCACTATGGTGTGTCTCACAGGCCACAGCTCAATACTGTCTCTAGCTCTCTCACTCTACCCATCTCTCTCTGTCTCTAGGTCTCTCTCTCTGTCTCTAGGTCTCTCTCTCTGTCTCTAGGTCTCTCACTCTACCCATCTCACTCTGTCTCTAGCTCTCCCACTCTACCCATCTCTCTCTGTCTCTAGGTCTCCCACTCTACCCATCTCTCTCTGTCTCTAGCTCTCCCACTCTACCCATCTCTCTCTGTCTCTAGGTCTCCCACTCTACCCATCTCTCTCTGTCTCTAGGTCTCTCACTCTGTCTCTAGCTCTCCCACTCTACCCATCTCTCTCTGTCTCTGCTCTCCCACTCTACCCATCTCTCTCTGTCTCTGCTCTCTCACTCTACCCATCTCTCTCTGTCTCTAGGTCTCTCTCTCTGTCTCTAGCTCTCTCTCTCTGTCTCTAGCTCTCTCACTCTGCCTCTAGCTCTCTCACTCTGTCTCTAGGTCTCTCACTCTACCCATCTCTCTCTGTCTCTGCTCTCTCACTCTACCCATCTCTCTCTGTCTCTAGCTCTCTCACTCTACCCATCTCTCTATGTCTCTGCTCACTCACTCTGTCTCTAGCTCTCTCACTCTGCCTATCTCTCTGTCTCTAGCTCTCCTCTAGGGGTGTTCATTTCCACGGGGATCGACAGTACGGTGCTTGCACGAAATATGGGCCAGGATACAATATTATTGCGATTCTTTACATTTTAGGATGAAGCAAGCTTTGCAACTCAGTTCTGCGACACATTACGATTCATTGCTTCCATTATTATGCCAAAATAAGCCGCAGTCTTGACTTGAGGGCAGACGGCGCGTCTCGTATACTGGGAGCCTCTGCAGCCATCTTCTCAAATCTGACTTCTCTGCCATCTGATTGGCGTCTCGCCCCCGAGAGGCGTCCCCACAGCCCACACAGGCTTCCTGTTCCTGTCAGTGCAGAGTGTCTGAAGGGGGGCTCTTAATGTCCTGCAGACCGTGATGCAATGCGGGTGTAATGGCATTCTTTAGTGGTTCTTTAGCTGAACTGGTTAGCAAGAAGCTAACAACACCAAGACCACGGGTTCACTTCCTAGGGCACACACACACACATACACCGGTAAAGAATCATATGCTTTACCAGTGAGTCAGTAAGTCACTTCAACAGAAAGGTTTATTAGGAATAAATGCAAATGGAGATGTTTTAAGTGCTGTTGCAAATGCCTCAGGCACAGTTAACAGTGTCATGGAAGGAGAGGCAACTCGTTGATAGCAATAACAAAAGATAATTGGTCACGGACTTATTAACAACTAAGGTTAAGCAAAGTCAGTTTAAATGCTGGATGTGGAAAGTACATGTTGCCATGTTGTGTGAATCCAGTTGGTGCTGGTGGCGAGCACTAGCAGCAGTGGGAGAGCCTTCTAAAGCTGCAAACCAGGAAGTCATTACTGACACCTGCATCAACTCCACCTGTGGGAGTCACAGGAAGAATAGAGAAAAGAGGAGAAGCTAGGTGGAGATGTGACAATGGAAATGTGCTAACTTGGATACACCTGTGTGTGTGTTTTCTCGGTGTGTTTTCGTGTATTCTGGCCCTGGGAAGTTATCGTGGAGTATGTGTGTGTATGCGTGTGCATGTTCATGCGTGTGCATATGTGCGAGTGTTACTTTGTGTGCATTTCTCAGCTGTTGTGTGAGCATGCCAGGCTTACTTGTGGTCACAGTTCCCCACCGCAGAGAATCATTTCCGCTCATTGCTGCACTCGCTAAGCCCGGGACAAAGACGTGTTTGTGATTGGGAAGGTGGAGGGTGGACTGCCGTCATAGATCAAAGCTTTATCTGCTGTGCCCAAGCAGTCCTGACTCCATTACTTATCCCTGTCTTCCTCTGTTGTTGCAGGTTTCTGACGTCGCAGAGACACACCAGACACGCAGCGCAGGCTCTCTACCCGCTCGCCCTCCCTGCCTCCCTCTCTCGCTCTCTCCATCCCCACGGCAATCGGTAAGCAGCTCTGTGTTTGGGGTTCCTCAGATGGTTAGAGGTGCTCGCTAGCTCTGCTTCTGAGAGCAGGGAGTGGCTGCACACTCCAATGATGCTCCAAGTTGAGGTGGAAGTGAAGTGTGTGTGTGTGTGTGTGTGTGTGTGTGTGTGTGTGTGTGTGTGTGTGTTTGTGTGGTAGTGGGGTGGGGTAATTATGCCTTGCTTGCTAAAGTGTGTTAGAGGGTTATCTTTTGCTTCGTTTAGGCTCTTGAGTGTTTGGTAAAGTGTGTGTAAGGTTATTCTCTGCTTCCTGTGTAAGCTGGTGAGGGAGGTGGAGAGGAGAGGAATGAGAGAGGTAAGGGAGAGGAGTGAAGGAGGATAAAGACAAGGAGAATAGCAGAGAGGAGAGGAGAAGAGAGGAGAGGAGAAGAGAGGAGAGGAGAGGGATGCACCTTGGGGAGGAATGCTTTGAAGATGTGAATGGGGGGGGGGGGGGGGGGGGTTAGAGGGAAGGAGAAAAACAGCAGATGAGTGGGAGCCCAAAACACGCTGAATCTCTCCAGCAAGAGCCCACCCTTCATTACTTATTAATCCCTCTTCACGCTGGAATATTTATATATAGGACACACACAGTCTGTCTGTCGTACACACATACACAAACACAAATATAAACACGCACGCACGCACGCACGCACGCACGCACGCACGCACGCACGCACGCGCACACACGCACGCACGCACACACAC
>NC_137925.1:12794643-12797143 GCF_963457725.1 Sprattus sprattus
AGTGCATGCGTGCGTGCGTGCGTGCATGTGTGTGTGTGTGTGTGGATGTATGTACAGTATGTATACACATTCATCTGTGGGTATGAGGGATGTGTATGTTTGTGTTTGTTTAAATGAATGTATGCATCCATGCATCTACATGTTTATGTGTGTATATGTTTGCTTGTATGAGTGAGTGTGTGTGACTGTTTGTGTTTGCTTGTATGAGTGTAAGTGTGTGTGTGTGGATGTTTGTGTTTGTTAGTGTGCGAAAGAGTACATGGGCCACGCCTGTTTGTGTGTACGTATGTTTATACAGGTGATTTGTGTTTGTGTGTGTTTGTGTGTGTGTGTGTGTGTGTGTGTGTGTGTGTGTGTGTGTGTGTGTGTGTGTGTGTGTGTGTGTGTGTGTGTGTGTGTGTGTGTGAGATCAGACCTTGTTTATAAGTCTGTATTTATGTCTGATCGTGTCTATGCATTAATGAGTAACTATGCCAGTCTGCATTTGGTTCTGTCTCCATGAATATGTTTTATCCTTTTGTAGTTGGGTGTTTGTGTTTGTGTTGTGCCTTTTGAACGTGTGTGAGGCTTTGTGTCTTATGAATAATGTACTCCTCCGAGGATGGGTAGTGTGTTGCTATGCCATTAGTCAATAGTGTGTGTCTAGGGTGCCTCTGTGTGTGTGTTTGTGTGTGTCTAGAGTGCCTCTGTGTGTGTGTGTGTGTGTGTGTGTGTGTGTGTGTGTGGTCTCTATCTGTGTCTGGATTATCTTACTTCATGCAGTTATGCAGTTCAGTGATATGGTTCTCAGGCGAGGGTGACAGTTGGCGATATCTGAAGCATCTCTCCTGTTTTTTTCTTTGTTTCTTTCTTTCCCTTTCTCTCTGTTACCTTATTTTTAATCCTTTGTCAATTTCTTTCACTTTATCCTTGTTTCTTTCTCTCGGTTTCTTTCTGTCTCTTCATCCAGTCCCTCAATAACCATCGCAACCGTTCAACCTCTCAACCTCTCTAACCCACTGACTACGCATGATGTGTGTCTGTCTAGATGTGTGTGTGTGTGTGTGTGTGTGTGTGTGTGTGTGTGTGTGTGTGTGTGTGTGTGTGTGAGAGTGTGTGTGTGTCCGATACATCATGAAATCAATCACAGCTTGGTGCTGTGGAGATGATAGCTGCCATCGTGGCTCTAAATGATGAGTTGCTCTCGCCTGCAGTTGCTTCGATCGGTGGGCTGGCTGCTATTCGTGATTGTACACTGCGGCCCGAACCATTATACTCATTCCCGCTGGAATGAGAGCCAAAAAGGTTCAGGTTTCACCCTACACCGTTGTTTTGAAATTGTAGAAGTTTCTTAGAGTAGTTGAAGCCACTGAATCACACATTGAAAATGGCAAAATAAAGTCCAACTGAATTTTCCATCAATTTGGCAGTTTGTGGTGCAGATTATTTAGACAGGAAACCCTGTGGTGTACGAGGAAAGTCTTCATACTGCTTGGATCCATTCGTTTGGTTCTACAAGCCTTCATACCTTTGCAATAAGCCCTGTACGAAATATTCTTTTCCAAGAAAATCATTCATTTCATGATTTTACCCATGATACTGTTGTGCTCGATCTGTATATGCCAGTATATGCCTCCACACTTTCTGGATGCTTTTGTAAATCAGTGCAAATTAAACCTTAAGGAATAAACAATAGATAAACAAACAAATACATAATCAAGAAAATAATGAAATGGTGGTAACACATTTAATACATGGTAAATAGATAGTTAATTAGGGCTTAATTAGGCTCTCAGCTACAGAGACTGGTGACCATTCTTGCATTTTATCAGCATGTATTTAAATACAATGTCTTTGTTTAAAGACACTGATTTAAAACATGTATAAAGATATTTATTTACACAATGTATAAGGATATTTATTTATAATTAATTGATAAGCATATTTATTTAACAAGTTAGTTAACAAGACTTTCTGATCAAAAATGTGTTCAGTATGATGATCAGACATGACACACAGATGATCAAATAATCACTCTCTTATACATCACCAATAAAATAAGGAATGGGGGCACGTTATCGTTACTTCATGCTTTATAGACCAGTTATTAAATCATAAACTAATTATTAGTCGCTTGTGATTCTATGTTTCCAAATCCAAAATCCAAATAATGTTTATAGCTGGTTAACAAAGTAATTATTAACAATTACCAAAGTCTTAGAAATATGTGCTCCATCTATCTGTGGTTATAGATGTTTATAGATGTTTTACAAAGGGTTTGTAAAAGTTTACAAAAAACAGATATGTGTGAGTGTGTGTGCGTCTGTGTGTATGTGTGTGTGTGTTTGTGTGTTTGTGTGTGTGTGTGTTTGTGTGTTTGTGTGTTAGTGTGTGTTGTATGCCAACGAGGTTCAGTACCAGCCCAGGCAATGGAGGAATTCCTCACACTAAAATGGAAAACAGAGAGAGAGAGGGGGGGTAGGGGGGATGTGAAGATAGACAGACAATAAGAGTGACAGAA
>NC_137925.1:12809643-12812143 GCF_963457725.1 Sprattus sprattus
ATCAACAATAGCACTCTGACACACTAACGTAAAAAAATGGTCAAAGTGCTGAAAGGTTCTTTAAAAACACTTATGAAAGGCACGATTTGTTGCGGCGGCACAGCAGCTTTACCAACATCTGAAAAACACATTTACAATGAAACAGGCGCTCGGCGACAGCCTGAGTCCGAAATTATAACAACCTGTTAAACAGGGACATAGCAGTTTGAATGATATCAGCTGTGCAGGAGACGTTATTGCTATGTCCCTGTTGTTGTCCCTGGTTCCCCTCCCTCTGGTGGTGGATGGCTGTTTCCCCTCCCTCTGGTGGTGGATGGTGCCTCTTCCTCTGGTGGTGGATGGTGCCTCTTCCTCTGGTGGTGGATGGTGCCTCTTCCTCTGGTGGTGGATGGTGCCTCTTCCTCTGGCGGTGGATGGCTGGTTCCCCTCCCTCTGGTGGTGGATGGCTGGTTCCCCTCCATCTGGTGGTGGATGGTGCCTCTTCCTCTGGTGGTGGATGGTGCCTCTTCCTCTGGTGGTGGATGGTGCCTCTTCCTCTGGTGGTGGATGGCTGGTTCCCCTCCCTCTGGTGGTGGATGGTGCCTCTTCCTCTGGTGGTGGATGGTGCCTCTTCCTCTGGTGGTGGATGGCTGGTTCCCTACACTCTGGTGGTGGATGGCTGGTTCCCCTCCCTCTGGTGGTGGATGGTGCCTCTTCCTCTGGTGGTGGATGGTGCCTCTTCCTCTGGTAGTGGATGGTGCCTCTTCCTCTGGTGGTGGATGGCTGGTTCCCCTCCCTCTGGTGGTGGATGGCTGGTTCCCCTCCATCTGGTGGTGGATGGTGCCTCTTCCTCTGGTGGTGGATGGTGCCTCTTCCTCTGGTGGTGGATGGTGCCTCTTCCTCTGGTGGTGGATGGCTGGTTCCCCTCCCTCTGGTGGTGGATGGTGCCTCTTCCTCTGGTGGTGGATGGTGCCTCTTCCTCTGGTGGTGGATGGCTGGTTCCCTACACTCTGGTGGTGGATGGCTGGTTCCCCTCCCTCTGGTGGTGGATGGTGCCTCTTCCTCTGGTGGTGGATGGTGCCTCTTCCTCTGGTAGTGGATGGTGCCTCTTCCTCTGGTGGTGGATGGTGCCTCTTCCTCTGGTGGTGGATGGTGCCTCTTCCTCTGGTAGTGGATGGTGCCTCTTCCTCTGGTGGTGGATGGTGCCTCTTCCTCTGGTGGTGGATGGTGCCTCTTCCTCTGGTGGTGGATGGTGCCTCTTCCTCTGGTGGTGGATGGTGCCTCTTCCTCTGGTGGTGGATTGCTGGTTCCCCTCCCTCTGGTGGTGGATGGTGCCTCTTCCTCTGCTGGTTCCCCACGCTCTGGTGGTGGATGGCTGGTTCCCCTCCCTCTGGTGGTGGATGGCTGGTTCCCCTCCCTCTGGTGGTGGATGGTGCCTCTTCCTCTGGTGGTGGATGGTGCCTCTTCCTCTGGTGGTGGATGGTGCCTCTTCCTCTGGTGGTGGATGGTGCCTCTTCCTCTGGTGGTGGATTGCTGGTTCCCCTCCCTCTGGTGGTGGATGGTGCCTCTTCCTCTGCTGGTTCCCCACGCTCTGGTGGTGGATGGCTGGTTCCCCTCCCTCTGGTGGTGGATGGCTGGTTCCCCTCCCTCTGGTGGTGGATGGTGCCTCTTCCTCTGGTGGTGGATGGTGCCTCTTCCTCTGGTGGTGGATGGTGCCTCTTCCTCTGGTGGTGGATGGTGCCTCTTCCTCTGGTGGTGGATGGTGCCTCTTCCTCTGGTGGTGGATGGTGCCTCTTCCTCTGGTGGTGGATGGTGCCTCTTCCTCTGGTGGTGGATGGTGCCTCTTCCTCTGGTGGTGGATGGTGCCTCTTCCTCTGGTGGTGGATGGTGCCTCTTCCTCTGGCGGTGGATGGCTGGTTCCCCTCCATCTGGTGGTGGATGGCTGGTTCCCCACCCTCTGGTGGTGGATGGCGCCTCTTCCTCTGTCTGACAGGAAGGAAGAGGAGATGGCTCTCTAGGAGGCAATAAAGACCAGAGTGAGGAAAGCACATTCAGCAGGTTTTACTATGGATGCCTCATTTGGACCAATGCAGGGCCAATTAAAAATGTGATTAGGGCCAATTAACCACGATTCATCACGATGCTCCTTGGAATGGGATCAACAGACTGCCAAAGACTCTGTGGGTGTGTGTGTGTGTGTGTGTGTGTGTGTGTGTGTGTGTGTGTGTGTGTGTGTGTGAGTGTGTGAGGATTATGTGTGAGTGTGTGAGGATTGTGTGTGTATGTGTGTGCTACTGTGTGTGTGTCAGTGTTTGTGTCGGTATGCATGTGAAGACAATCGTGTGTGTGTGTGTTGTTGATTGAGTTCTGCTTTGTTTGTTTGCCTTTTCCTTTAAGCCTGCGTCTGTGTGTGTGTAGGCATGAGTCATTGTGTCACCCTAATAGCTCTCATTATCAGCCCACTGGCAGACCCAGAAAAGCAGCTCTGCACACTTCTCTATTTTTAATCAGAGCGCCATCT
>NC_137925.1:12817143-12832143 GCF_963457725.1 Sprattus sprattus
TTATGTGTGTGTGTGTGTGTGTGTGTGTGTTTACAGGACTGAGGACTCCAGATATGTGTGGACACTAAGCCCCATCTCTCCATGGCTTACCGGAAGAGGGCAGGAGTGCAGGGGACTGTGGTGGTGACTGAGCCCCCCCCTCGCCCCTGCTCTGCCCCCTACTCCTCGGAGGACCTCCCCACTGAGGACCCTGAACAGGATGAGGAGCCCAAGCACCCCTCCCCTGAACCGCAGGACCCCCAACTCCCCGACAGCCGGCCGGAAACCCCCGTCACGCCCGACCACACCCACGAGCATGGCCACTGCCACGGGCATCACCACGGCGGTTGCCATGGACACACGCATGGCCACGTGGACAGCCTCAACGATGACTCCAGCTCTGACTACGTGAACAACACGTCCGATGAGGAGGAAGAGGAGGAGGAAGACTACGACGAAGGCCTGCCCGAGGAAGACGAGGGGGTGACCTACTACATCCGCTACTGCCCTGAGGACGACAGCTACCTGGAGGGCCCCGCGGACTACCAAGGCCCCCCCAGGCCCCCCACGGCTGAGACAGACGACTGCCAGGAGGTGGTGGAGGAGTGGGTAGAGGACGGGGAGGTGGAGGGGGAGGAGGAGGAGGTGGAGGGGGAAAGGGAGGAAGTGGAGGGGGAGGAGGTGGGAGATGTCCTCCGCTGCGAGGTTCTTCAGCAGGACGCCGATGAGCAGCAGGTCTACGATGGCCGGCCCGAGCCAGTGCTTGACCACCTGCCCTCCCAGCCCCCGACACACAACACCCACAGCGCCGCCCTACAGGAGGACGCTGGTACTGCAGCGCAGCAGGAAGAGGGTGAGGAGAGTGAGGAGTACCTGCCCAATGACGACGAGGAGGTGGAAGATGAGGAGGTGGAGGATGAGGAAGTGGAGGATGAGGAAGTGGAGGATGAGGACGAGGAGGAGGAGTTGGACGAAGATGGCAGAGTGAGCGGGGTGGTCGGAGGGGGTTACGGCGACGAGTACTATGACGGCCTGGAGGCCAACGGGAACTCGGTGTGCGTGTCTCAGTTCCGGGGGCCGGCGGTGAGTGAGGGCGTGGTGGTGGTGGGGGCAGGGGGGGAGGCGGGCGGGGAGGACACGGAGGAGGACATCGACCAGATCGTGGCGGAGATCAAGATGAGCATGAGTATGAGTATGGGCAGCCTGAGCAGCGCCAGCGGCAGCGGCACAGACCAGAGCCCTGAGGAGCTGATGCAGAACCTTGGTACCGCGCCCGCACCCTCCCCCGCCTCTTACCCGACCGAGGCCCGCGCCAAGCCCCAAACCCCTGGCTCCTACGCCCAAGCCCCACACCGCCACGACGGACGGCCTAAATCACTCAACATCCCCCCTGCTCGACACACCACGGACCAGCAGAGGGGCTTCAAGGTTCAGCCGCGCCCTCCGGAGGAGCGGCAGAGATGGGCACAGGAGCAGGTGAGGGCAGAGTGAGGAGGAGTGAGGAGAAGTGAGGAGGATCTCCTTACTTCCTGTAGCTTGTGTGTTGCAATGGATCTGCTAAATGCATAAATACCACTGGAGATGGAGGTCAATATATCCTAGTGGGCATAGATATGGGGGCATAGAGTTGAGTAGGCGTGGATCCTATAGTGGGCATAGATATGGGGGCATAGAGTTGAGTAGACTTGGATCCTAGTGGGCATAGATATGGGGGCATAGAGTTGAGTAGATGTGGATCATAGTGGGCATAGATATGGGGGCATAGAGTTGAGTAGTTGTGGATCATAGTGGGCATAGATATGGGGGCATAGAGTTGAGTAGATGTGGATCATAGTGGTCATAGATATGGGGGCATAGAGTTGAGCAGACATGGATATGGGCATAGATATGGGGGCATAGAGTTGAGCAGACATGGATGTGGGCATAGATATGGGGGCATAGAGTTGAGCAGACATGGATGTGGGCATAGATATGGGGGCATAGAGTTGAGTAGATGTGGATCATAGTGGGCATAGATATGGGGGCATAGAGTTGAGTAGATGTGGATCATAGTGGGCATAGATATGGGGGCATAGAGTTGAACAGACATGGATGTGGGCAGGCATAGAGTTGAGTGTTGACCAATGGCTACGGTGGTGAATGTGCATATGAACAAAAAGTACAAATTCACTTTGCAGTTGCTTTGACTTTATCCGCAGTCACATATAGAAGTATGTGTACGTAGTATAATATGTAAGGGATAATGTATTGTCCGGAGGTCATTCTCCAAAAATAATTCCCGACGGGGCAAACAACACCCCTCTTGCTTATTATACGTTAACTTGCCAAAAACGATAGAAGACATTCGTCCAACATACCTCTTTTTAATGATTTAGTTGCCGTTTCATGAGTCCCTTTAGAAATAAATAGTTCTTCAAGCAAATAGAACTTTGAAGTTTCAGGTGTTGCATAGCAACCCATTACTTGCTGACTTCAAATTACTGTCTACTGTTGCTGACTGGACTTCTGGCGGAATGATATGAAAGATGTGAATTAGAAGTACAAAACCCGTTGCCAATGACAGCGGTCTTTATCTTTTCGCAGCGGTATGTTATCAGGAATTAATGTGACCTATGACGTAGGGATGGCCCATTGAAATCAACGGTACTTTTTGGAACATTCTGAAGAGCCGTATAATAAATTATAGTATAGCACAGTATAGTGTAGTATAGTGTAGTATAGTACCCATGGCCTTTATGTCGTTGCCATCTGGCTCTGCAACAGGCCAGATGTATCCCTCTACCCATCTAGAGTTTATGCCATCTCATTAAGGATTTCTTCATGCATTGTCAGCTTGTCCTTTTCTGAATGAACTGTTACGCTGACTTAGTGTGTGACCTTCTCCTGCCTTTTTGTCATTCTGTTTGGAGCTGAATTTGGAAAGGCATCTCCATTATCATTACCGGCCTCAATTTGCTCAATTGTAGTTTTTTTTTTTTATTGTTTACCATCAGAGATGCCAAACATTAATTAACTTCGTTAGCACTCACAGCATGTAGTGTCACAGTGCCAACGTTGTCTTCAGAGGCCATTTTTATCTGCTGCCGCCGGATGGGCTGGCGTTTGAGAAGGCAGTCAGTAAGATTAACACAGCAGAAAAACATTAGCATGCATGCACTGAGCATAAATAAATTAAATATAAATTATAACTGTGGAAGTTAGCAGTACAAGCACTTCATGACTTAGGCCCAGTCCCAATGCAACCCTTGTTTCTACCGCTCAGCCCGAGCCCTCTGTTTTGTTTGCTCACATGGAGAAGTAGGAGCGTCCCTATTCTCTTTGCGTGTGGTATGAGAGATTCCCATGAATAGACAGAAAAGAATCGCACTCTCAAGCATGTATTCTTTCTTGATGTATTGGTCTTACAGAGAACGGGAAAGGTTCTGTGCCCTCAGCCTTTATCATTCCTCCTTTTTCTTTGTAAGGCGCTGAAGATGGCGTTGTGCCGAAACACATCCGTCTTTTCGATATTCGTCCAATAAATCAGTAAGAAACAGTATACGCTTGAGAGTGCGGTTCTTTTGTCTATAATCGAAGTTGTTGTTAACTTGCACCCACATACAGTTTAATTGCAGTCGAGCGTGCTTATTATCTTGTTAGATTGCCATGAATCCCTTGAAAGATGCACTAATGAGAAATAAATATTTTGTCCGTTAATCAGCCCATAAAATATGCATTCACATTTGGATTGTCTTCATTTAACATTTTTCCAATTACAAGCATAACAACAACAACAAAAAACGCTAGTATCTGTATTCTCAATGTCAGCGAAATAATATTAGAGAATTTGTTTTAAGGATGATTTGTGCATAACAGCCCCCCATTGGGACATTTCCATATCACAGATATTACCCTCTGTTGACAAGTGATGCCCTAAATTGCTGCTCTTTTTACCGGTCCTCTAAAAGCAGTACAGGGGCATTGAAGGGTTGCCATGGGAGGATTTTACAACCTATAGTTAGTACCCCCAGTTGCTCTGTTTTGAGGGACAACTCAAACGTGAGGAGGCACTTGCAAGCAAAGAGTAGGGGGGGGGGGGGGGGGGGGGGGATATAGATAATGCAATTGTGCCTTTAGTCTCCAATAATTGACTAATCTCAAGGGCATGATAGTTGAAGAAAGCAGGGAAGAATCTGAAGGTAACACTGCTGATTAAATATAGACTGGGACCTAAACTACAAACTGCTAGAAAGATATTCTAACACTAATGTAGACTAAATAACATGAACACAAAAGAATAGTGCTGTATAAACCCTCTATAGGCTAGCATAATGTAATGTTTCATTGTCAGTCCTTTCTCATCCAGGCCTTAGTGTAATAGCTATAGCTGCTTCTGGTGCATATCCTGATTGTGTGTACACTCTCAATTGTGAAACAATGGACACACATTTAGTCTGGATGCACTTTAATTACTCGGTTTAATTACTCAGCTTCCATGAAGCACAAATCGTAATTGTGTTCCCTCGAAGAAGAAGAAGTCCTCTCACTTTATTCTCAGGAAAATCATCTAAGGACCCACCGCAGTGTCTAATATAAAAAACACTAATGTCTCTTTAAAACGTTTCCCTGTGTTTCCCTCTCCTTATGCTTTAAGGAAAACATTCAGAAAGAAGGTTTGAATTAAGTAGCAAGAACTGTGATGGGAGAAAAAAGATCATAGTCATTTCAACATGAATAATGGGCCAATTTAACCACACGAGATGAGAAGGATGCTTTATTAAGCTTTTAAATCATCTGTCACAACTTCTCTTCATTTTGGAGCTGCACTGTACCGGAGGAGTGCTACGTGAAATGAAATGTTGGGTAGCGGCTCATCCAGAGACATCCATCCCTCCGTTTGATTTGTTTGATGGTATTTCAGAAAATTTCCGTTTTTCTTTTTTTCGTTTGTTTCGTCTCATCTCGGGCCTGGTGTTTTAAAAGGTTGCGGGAGGATAAATGCAACATTTGCTCTTCCAGTGATTTCTGTCTCCGTTCCTTTAGAGAAAGATCAAGGATTTAGATGATCAAAGCGTGTGTTTCTCACTTTCTCATCAGGTCTCTTGATGTTTTGTGATCTGTCATTAATAACCGAGGATAAATATCCTTTTTACGCTTTGATATTTGGCTTTGCGCCACAGTACAGGAGAAGTTTTTAGAAGTTATTTTTCTGATGAAACTTCTCCTCTTCTCAGTGGGAACAGTCATGAAGCTGAGAGGGACTTTCCCCACTCTTACCAGATATGTTCAGTCAAACGCATTGGTTTACTTTATTAAGTTGCATTTAGAGTCTGGAGTCAACTATAGAACATGTTTTCTTTTGTGAACTTATTGCTTTAGCTTTTGCTACTGTGTGTGTGTGTGTGCATGAAAATGTGACCAGTCAGTTTTCTGGCCAAGCTGCATACATTTGGCTTTTGGATTGATTAAAGGATGATTTGTGACGAGGCTGAGGGCTGGGGGGATGGCTAGAGTGATGGAGAGTTGTGTGTGTGTGTGTGAGCGTTTTCTATGTCTTAGTTGACCCACTGTTTCTTGGATTTTTACCTAACCTTTCTTGCGAACCTCCCCTCCCCTATATCTTCTGTGATTGTGTGTATGTGTGCGAGTGTGTGATTTTTTTTGAGACACACAGAACAGAAGGCCCACCCTCCATCTAAACACACTTGTTTGTGGCTTGTTTGAATGTGTAAAGTGCCAGCCACGTGTCTGTTCTCTCCTGGACTGAATGGAAATCTCGTCCTCTGTTATGCCGTTATGTTCCCTCAGATCATTTTTCATTCATAATTTTTAGCCAATTTCACACATATTTCCAGTCGCTCTTTTTCCGGCCCCAGTTTCCGACCTGCATGTCATTCTATTAACTTAAACACCTCTCCCAATTTGCCTCCTGTCTCCTGTCTCCCAGGCCGGAGTCTGTGTTTAACGCTATCTGGCGTGATGGATCAGATATCTGGTAATGGTGGCTGGCCAGGGAGAGGGGAATTGGGGATATGAGCGAGGAAATGGAGATGGTTAACTCATGAGGGCTCATGAATTTCATCAACGCAGAATGATTCTGTGCAGTGAGATAGAAGGCACATTTGAAAGGCAGAGAGAGAGGGTGAGGTGAGCAGGAGGAAGGAGGAGAGAGAGAGCGAGAGAGAGAGAGAGAGAAAGTGAGTGAGGGAGAGAGAGAGAGAGAAAGTGAGAGAGGGAGAGAGAGAGAGAAAGTGAGTGAGGGAGAGAGAGAGAGAGAGAGAGAAAGTGAGTGAGGGAGAGAGGGAGGGAGGAAGTCAGGAGAAGGTGAGAGGGGGGAGGTGAGGAGGATGAGAGAGAGAGAGCGAGAGAGTAAAGGGAGGAGGTCAGGAGAAGGATAGGGGGGGGGGGGAGGAGAAGGAGAGAGAGGGGTGAGGAGGAGGGGAATCATAGGGAACCTCTGGCAGGACTCATAGTCATTATTACACTTCCTTACCCTGGGTGTGATGTCCTGACCATCTCACATTCATGAGGGAAAATGTAGAAAATAATCGCTTGTTCCTTGAGTGACCTTTAAGTGAACTTTAAGTGACCGTTCTCTCCCGCTCTGTAGATCCTCCTACAGGTGCCTCCTGCAGGTCTAAGCTGGGTAAAGGTGTGAAACATGATTTGATACAGCAGGAAGTCTTGGCATGATGTGAATTTGTTAGGGTGTTTTATAGCGTTACCAGCTCCTCTTTCCTTAAGGCAATTTGACTGTGCCATATGTGTCATAGTAAAGCCTAGTCTTAATTAGTTTTCCCTGGTTGATGTCTTAGTGGAATGACGCCCTGATTGGTTTCTGCTCGACCATACGTGAGTGGGCTTGAGACTTGATTGGTTACTTTGATGCATTATTTTAGTGAAACTGATTGGCTACTCCTCTGTCATACCTGTTATGTACTTAGCCCCTGCTTCCTTCTTGGTTCTAAAAGCACCATTCTCTCTGTCCTTGTCAGGTGACTAATACTGCAGAACAGCCCAGGAAACAGCAGCGTTCCGACCTCAACGTTCCACTGGAGAACAACAATGTTCCTGAGGTAAGTTCCTCCGGCTGTGATTAACCCATGCCATTATACCCTTTCTGTCTTATTTTACAATTAAATAAACATTATCTTAGATAGGACTGTTAAAGTTTCTCTTTGGACTTAAAAAGACCAGGTAATGGGCAAGGGAGGGGCTGCAGCGTGATAAAATATTAAACCAAAACCTTAAAAAGACCAAAGGACCGGTAATGGCAGAGCTTATCGATACGACAGTCTTTAATAATTTAGCCCTGAGACCAAACAACTTGGTTTACAAGTTGTATCTATCATTTCCACCACCAGGTTCTAACTGAACTGTTTAAAATAAATGCAGCAAGCACTTTAAACTTGATTGACAGCGTAGGAGTGATTGTTTTTTCTCCTGTAACAATCACAGTGTATGGCCCATCGCATTTTAGAAAAGATAATTCATCTGCTGTTATTCAATTCAAATGTATACTTCAAGTAAGTAACAGGAACCTTCATATAATTGTAGTTGAGTCAGAAGAGCACAATTTGTCTTTCAAATTATCCAGAGCGAAATGCTAACTAGAAGGGCACTCAGACAGTGCCGACCATGGCCATATGTCTTGTCTCATTTAGCTTTAAAATGTAATGGGTTATTCCTTGGCCCATGCTACACTTCTCCACCAAGTGTCATGAAAATCAGCCTGGTCGGTTTTGCGTAATCCTGCCGACAGAAAAACGATGCCAAAAACATATGGCTGAGGTTATAATGGGCTTAGTTCATGTAAATAGCTGGCACACTTGACCGCTACCCCTTTACTGTGTATTTTAGTTCCAGTGGAGGTGCTGCTCCACTCTCTGTGGTTTGAAAAGAGATATATTTAGCCTTGTTAGATGTTCCTCTCCAGCAGACTAACTCCACTGAGCTACTTTTGGGTCCTTTTGGCCTTGATAATGTACATGTGTTGATTAATTGTGTGGATGAAGGAGACTTGCTTCTGTCAGAGTGTTAAGTGTGTGTTTGGAATACAACAGTCAGATCCGGAGTCAACTAATGAACAGCATCAGAGGTTTGTGCATTGATCAGATTGATCAGATCCCAATGTCCAAGCCGAGAAACAGACAAATCATTAAGGTAACATAGGTAATTAATTGTATTAATCATTAAGGTTACATAGGTAATTAATGTTATTAATCATGAAGGTTGCATAGGCTACTCTCTCTCTGTCTCTGTGTGAGTGTGTATGTTCAAGTGTGAGATGTAAGATTGATTTTTCTTCAAAAGTAAAAAAAAAAAAAAAAAAAAACCTCAAAAGCCTCAATTTTGAGGTAACTTTTTTAATATCTTTCATCATCTTTTCCAATCATCACTCGAGCCCAGTATGGGTTCTAGGCCTGGTAGATTTCAAAAGGCAAAAAGGCAGCATCAAAGACAAAAAGACAATCCCCCATGACCACATCACTGAATGCCTCTGTCTAGGTAAGGCTCTGCCGGATAACAACGTCAGGCTTTTATCACCTATTAATGAAGGCATTTCAGTACAATACGTGGTATGGGATATGGTTTCACTGCAGTAGGGGTGCCAACAGAATTCTGCTTTGATCCTGAAGGGGCCTTGGAAGGGTAACAATAGGAGCAGACCCTCTTTGCTGCTGCTGTGTGTGTGTGTGCGTGAGTCTGGGTGCGGGCATGCGTGTATGTGTGTGTGTGTGTGTGTGTGTGTGTGTGTGTGGGAATGAGTGGATACATGTGTGTGTGTGTGTGTGTGTGTCTGTGTGTGTGTGGGTGAGTGTGTGTGTGTGTGTGTGTGTGTGTGTGTGTGTGTGTGGGTGTGTGTTTGTGTGTGTGTGTATGTGTGTGTGTGTGTGTGTGTGTGTGTGTGTGTGTGTGTGTGTGTGTGTGTGTGTGTGTGTGTGTCTGTGTGTGTGTGTGTGTGTGTGTGTGCGTGCGTGCGTGCGTGTGTGTGTGTGGGAATGAGTGTGGTGGGAATGAGTTTATACATGTGTGTGTGTGTGTGTGTCGGATGGGACAACTCCAGCTGTCTGTTAGGTGAATAGGTCCAGCTCTACTCCCCTGCCCCCCTTACTCTTCCATGGGTCACCCCACTGCCAAACCTCACTGAGCACAGAGAGGAAAGGACAGAAAATATGAAAGCATCCTTGACCTGCAGCAGCTCAGACACACCCGTCTGCTTCATTCATCTACCCACCCACAGTTTATCTGAGCTCCTGTGACGTGACGCTCGCCTCCCTGTGTTCATCTGAGCTCCTGTGACGTGACGCTCCCCTCCCTGTGTTCATCTGAGGTTCACCTCAGGCATTATTTATGGTCTCTTTGTCCAGGTTTCATTCCAGTGCATCAACAAGACCTCTTGTTCTCTTTTCACTTTTGATGTTGTATTAGTTATCTGCTGGTAGCATTTGATTCAGTGATGTGCCTGGGTGTGGGTGGAACTGCAAAAAAAAGAAGAAGAAGAAGAAGAAGAAGAAGAGAGAGAATTGAGGTCCTTAAAACCTTCGACCAATGGCCTTGTCACACAGGCCGCATGTGCAAGACATGATGAGAGATAGTGACCTTGACTGAACAGGACCTTTGAAATGAAATAGCCCCTGCCTATCCAGGGTGCTCTGGAAGAAAGGTATGGAGTCCTAAATTAAAGCCCTTCTCGACAGGTCTGTCAGGTTTTCGGAGGCCGCTAGTTATTACAAATCCCTCAAAGGTATTTTGCACACGGCCATGAAGTGATGGGAGGATAAACAAACCTGTATAAACCGCTTTAAAAACAGCTCTTAAAGCACAACGCTGCCAACTACAGTATATTACCCTCAGTGTTTGAACAACAAAAATGACAAAGTGCACCTTTAAAGATCTTGGTGAAACATTGTTGAAAATACGCTGCAATAAACCATAACTGCATTCTGTAAATGCTTGGTGCATAGTTGTGCAGACCTGTGTGTGTGATCCCATAGTCATGCGTTGGAGGAGGATGCTCACTCCAGATGCCTGTAAACTGAAGAAGACATGAAATATTTATCTATTATTAGAGGCTGTCTGTGTTATGTACAGAGACTGCAGTAATGCCTCAGGACTGCATGGATTTTGTCTCGCACGTTCTCTCCCCCTCTGTTTCACCCTCTCCATCTGTTCTTCTCTCTACCTCTCTCCTCTCTTTCACCACTCTCACTCTCTTACTGCCTCTCTGTCTCACTCACTCATCCTTTCCCTCTCAATCTGTTTCACTCTCTCCATCCGTTCCTCTCTCTATCTCTCTCTTTCTCCATTCTCACTCTCTCGCTCCCTCTGTCTTATTTATACTTTTTCTTTCCCTCTCTTACTCTCTTTGCACTCCTTCCCTCTCTTCTCATCTACCTCTCCCCTCTGTCTCCCTCCCTCTCGCTTTCTCTCCCTCCCCTCTCTCTGTCCACCTATCTCTTTCACCTCCTGCCTAGTACCCCACTTCCACCGTCTACTGTAATGAATAGAGCAGAGTGCAGGCATTTCTCCCAGGCAGTAATTATAACGAGCTGAAATACAGCCTTTCTGTCTGAATGGCAGTTCCATTAAGAACCCGCTCCTTCCCTTTCATTTACTGTACGTGGAGAACTTCCAGAAACTTCTATAGAAGACCGCTCTTAACTCCTGGGCTGATATATTATTCCTTTGCCTTTTACTTTGGGGGTGGGCTTAAGGGCCTCTCAGACATTCCCACACAGCTGTAGGGGCTCTGACGTCTAGTCTGTCTTTCCTGATCCATTTAGTATTATAATCCATAGCATAGGAGCAGGAAGGTTATGAGCATGTCAGACATTTCATTTGATTTTAACTCATTTATGGGGCACTCTTCCTTGTTACATTTTCTTTAATAACTGTTCTAATGGACTTTTTAATCTTGTTTTTCTGTGTCCAATCTGTTCAATTGTAAAGCACTTTTGATTACCAGTGGGTATGAATTTTGCTGTGTTTCTTCACTCTAGTTGATAGAGAAAGCCACATGCCCAGAGGCTCTTATGAGCTGATCTGTCTGTGGACAGATGTCTTGTCATCTCGTTCAATCTTAGCTCATCTCATCTCATCTCTTTTTATGTCATCTCTGTCCAATCTTAGCTCATCTCATCTCATCTCATCTCATCTCTCCTGAACCGTCTAAATCCTGATTCAATAATCCTTTTTGTTTGTTTGTTTGTTTGTTTATTTATGTCTGCAGCAAACAAAGAAGGCAACCTCATTCCCCAGCTTTGTGGATGGTAAGTGGGCTCCGCCGTTGTTTACCTCTCTTTGATCTCCCCCTATCATTATCCAACCCCCCCCCCCCAACCCCCCCTCTAAAAAACCCATCCCTCTGCTGAAGAAGGTAAAAATGGATGTTATACCACTTCACAGTAAAGATTATATGGTGAGGAAGGTTATCCAGACACACATGTTAAGCGTGAGTTGCTGAGCTGTTCCTTGTAGTAATTGAGCATTCAAGAGGCTCTCTGCCTGAGATAAGTGGTGAAGGTTAACACAGAGAGACAAGAGGAGTGTGTTTCATCAACAGGTCCGTTCATGTTCGGTTTGTTGTTGCTGATGAGAGGAGACGCTGGGATCTCCACAGAGTAGATGATCTGACCTGCGCTGTTTTCTCTGATGCTCAAGGAAAACGGAGTGTTTTGTCAAACGAGCTGCAATTTCACAGGGCTGTGTCTGGAGTGTGAGTGTGTGTGTGTGAGAGAGAGAGGAGAGTGCTGTGTGACTGTTTGTGAGAGAAGGGAAAATGCTCTCTGCGCCATACGGGTGCGTGTGTGTGTGTGTGAGAGAGAGAGGAAGGGTCTGCTGTGTTAGTCTGTCTGTGTATGTGCGTAGAACTGGCAAAATGTGAGGGATAGAGAGAATGATGGAGAGATGGAGAGATGGAGATTACAGTGGAACAGGAAGAGGAATAGAAAGAGTATGTTACAATAGAACAGACAGAGGAATAGAGAGAGTGTGTAAGAGAGGAAAGAAGAGAGGGAAAGAGTGGTGTGTGACAAACTGAAATACAAAGGAAGCCTCCCCTCTCTACTGTTTCGGTCTTTCCCTCTGTGTTTTATAGGTCAATTAAATTAAAATCAATTCATTTCGATTCAAATGTGCTTTCTTATCTTGACATGACAAATAATACATCGTAAAACCAAAGCATTGACAGGAACAGTAGAACATGAATACAAGGGGAAAAAAGAAGAGAAACTGGAAATATGCTTTTACACTCCCCCTCTCCTTTTCCTTCTCTCTCCCTACCTCTCCTCTCCCTCTGTGTGTGTGTGTGTGTGTGTGTGTGTGTGTGTGTGTGTGTGTGTGTGTGTGTGTGTGTGTGTGTGTGTGTGTCTGTGTGTCTGTGTGTGTTTTCAGACTTCTCCTGTCCCATTAGAGTGGAGCATCTCTTACTCCCTTAGGAGTGTAAATCTTCCCCTTTGACGAGTGCTTCACACCAGTGCCTAACATCCCTCAGTGCGTGTCAATGAGTCCACATCTACATATCTTTCTCACACACACACACACACACACACACACACACACACACACACACACACACACACACACACACACACACACACACATTAATCCCCCAAGCCTCTCCCACTTGCATAACGTGTTTTAGAGAGAATATAAGTGCAAGAATGAAAGAGTGTGTGTGTGTGTGTGTGTGTGTGTGTGTGTGTGTGTGTGTGCATGTGCGTGAGTGTGTGTGTGTGTGTGTGTGTGTGTGTGTGCATGTGCGTGCGCGTATGTGTCTGATCATCAAAGGGTGGGGTACAGTCCCCAGGGGTGTGTAAAATTAAATTATGCCTGATGCATGTCTTCGTCTCTGTGGCTGTCTTTGTGCGGCTCCTCTGTACGCTTAGTGCAGTTTCGGAAAATCATTCTGATCTGTTTACTGTGTTCTGTACTGTTTGAATGGGACAGGTTAGAAAAGTAATGACTTTGCTTATTTAATTGTTAAAGGGGACTTCATTTTTAATGTTAAGAATTATTTCTTTTTGTATTCTACTAGAATAGATGTACATGCTTCAGTGTTATCATTTTTCTTATACTGTGCATCACTATTCACCCTCTGTCTGAAATACTCTATAGAGCTTCTGGGTCTTTAAACCCCCCACCTGATGAGCCCAGTGTGCTATGATTGGTCAGCTAGACAGGCAGTAAGGGCTGTGTTTCAAGATTCTGTCATCCTGTCACAAAGGAAAAGGGCTGGAGTTCCACCGAGGCATTTCAAACAGCTGTGAAAAGTTTTTGTTTTGTTGTTGCAAGAAACGAGTCACTCCCTCTGGTATGTGCTTTGAGTCTTGTAACTTTGCAGACTTTAACCAAATCAAATCAAACTTTATTTGTACGGCGCATTTCGTACACAAAGGTAACACAATGCGCCTCACAGTAGGAAAGAAGCGAAAAAAAGGGGGGGGGGGGGGTTACAAATACTTGTAAAGAGACATAGATAGATAAATAAGTAAACGTTCCATAAATGTAAAATAGATACATTTTACATGATAACAGGGCATCACATGACAACAGGGCATCACATAACGCATGTCAACAGGGCATCACATGTCAACAGGGCATCACATGACAACAGGGCATCACATGACAACAGGGCATCACATTACGCATGTCAACAGGGCAACACATAACTCATGACAACAGGGCATCACATAACTCATGACAACAGGGCATCACATTAACATGCCCACAAAGCTGCTTTACATGCCCACAATTAAGGAAAGGGGGAATAACTCATAATATGTCCTATCTACAGGTCGGGATCTATTTTTGAACAAAAGATCTGTCTTTCAAATGGTAGATTGGTACCAAATGGTTCCAAACCTCTTACAGGTGTGTGTGTGTGTGTGTGTGTGTGTGTGTGTGTGTGTGTGTGTGTGCCTGGTGCTTAAGTGATTGGTCTGGCTGGCCTCTAAGCAGGGTGATGTACGGCCACAGACAGAGTTGTATATTGTGGCTGCAGTTGTTAATTTAGTGCACATTTTGATCAAAAGCCTAAGACGTTTGGACCACTGCCCCTGTTAGGTTTCGTGTAGGCTTGGGGGATGTAGTCTTCCCGGAGGAGGCAATCTGCAGTCATTTCTGTGAATCACTCTCTCTCTTCTTCCTCTCGTTTTTCTCCTTCTCTTTTCAACTCTGTCTCTTCCTCTCCATCTATTTCTCTGTCTTTGCCTCAATCTATCTTTGTGTCTCTCCATTGTGTCTCTTATTTCTCTCATGCTGTCCCTCCTCTTCCTCTCCCTGCCACCTACTTCTATTATGTTTCCTCTTTCTCAATCATCTTTCTCTATCCTCACCTCCACTTACAATATCTCTCTCTCTCTCTCTCTCTCTCTTTATCCCTCTGTCTTCTCCTCCTCTAGTGCCCGGCCCCTGTGAGCCAGAGGACCTCATCGATGGGATCATCTTCGCCGCTAACTACCTGGGCTCCACCCAGCTGCTGTCTGAGCGGAACCCATCCAAGAACATCCGCATGATGCAGGCCCAGGAGGCCGTCAGCCGCGTCAAGGTAACGCCCCAAGGCTCCGTCGCCCCGGTTACAAGAGATCCCACACGCACACAGCTCATGCAACATTCAACTTGGCATTCCACTTTGATTTTGTCCACAGGTGAAACAGTTGAGATGGCTCTAGAGTACTAAGTGGATTGTGGTTGTTTTCCCCCCAGAACCATTTTTTGATTCACAAGCTACTTGCTCTCGCTCAATCTCATTCTTTGTATACATCACTATGCATTTATGTAACAGCTGAGAAGATGTTGAATCTCTTGGGGTGTAAACAAGTGTGTTTGGCAGACTAGACCAGCACACACACACACACACACACACAAATGTGTTTGACATACTAGACCAGCGCGCACACACACAAACACGCACATTCTTGTAGGCGGTCAGAGTCATTTGTTTGCACCCCAGGAGATTTTTGCATAAGCAGTTACAGGATTAGTAATATGATGGAAAAACATAATCCTCACATCCCCCTCCCCGATTTGACTCTTTAT
>NC_137925.1:12837143-12839643 GCF_963457725.1 Sprattus sprattus
CAGCCTTTGCCGCCTCTCAAAACGCAGGATCCCAATGTTGATTTCTGGGTAAAGTTAAAAGAAGCTGTGATTACATTCTCTCTGGAATACAGTGAAGTGGCGACTGTGATTAAAGCTAAGGCCCCTTTGGGCTATGCCTCACGTTTAGCTGAGGCTCAGTGGCCTAGGATAATGCCAGGTAATGATGTGGCCTGGGAGAGGCATCTTATGCAATGTGAAAATATAACTCAGGCAATTTTAGGCAGAGGATATCAGTCATTCACTTCTCTGTCAACCTGTACCCAGGAACCAACAGAGAGTTTTAACTGCTGGATTCATCGTTTCACAGAGAAACACAGAACCCTGGCTGCCTGTCGTACAGACACTCCAACCCTCGAGTCAAGCTTCATAATTGATACAGCTTCTAGAAATATGAATCAAAGATACCAACAGATGTGGAATCTAGGTCTGCCGGTAATCAGAGACTGGGGAGAGTTCTTAACATGGGGACAGAGAGCTGAAGCCAGTGTGGCACAACTCAATGACAACAAAATCAGAATAGCTGCAGTGCAGGACGTATCCTCTCACAATAGTTATCAAGAAAGCACACAGAATACAACCACGAATTTAAATTGTTACAAATGTGGCCAGTCAGGCCATTGGTCTAGAACTTGTAGAAATAGACAGAGACACACAGATAAACCTGTGCCCTCTCAGCAGAGAAGCATTGACTCTGACACAACCTCTGAGATTTTAAATCTTCTCAGAAAGTTGGTAAAGTCTGACCTCAATGAAGAATAGGACATGTTTGATTCACTGGCTCGATCATATTCACCCATTTGTTTTCCCAATAACTACATTCTTTGTCAAATTAAATCATATGCAAGATTTACATAAGACTTATCCTACTACTAAATACATATCATAAATAAGATGATAACGGCAGAATTTATTTTATCTAAACAGGTTTAAGCTGCTGAATGTCTGACTTCATCAAAAAGATGCCAAGAACACTAGATTAATTAGATGCCTTAAATGGTTTTGCATTCACGGGCCATTGCAGTCTGGATGAATAACGGAATCTTATGAGACCATGTAACTAACCTGAATCAATGTAACTCTGTAACACTTCTTTGCTTTTCCCTAGGCGTGAACATATCTGGAATAAGCAAATGAATGTGTGTGTGTGTGTGTGTGTGTGTGTGTGTCTGACTGTCTGTGTGCCGGCCGGCTGTGTGAATGAATTAACATGACTTCTCACTAACTTCTTTTCAGGGTAAACTATTTGAATTGTTTCAGTTCCTTTCACAGGATCTGGTATGTTAATTATGCAAACCGGAACATTTCGCTTCCTGTCCTCAGGAAATGGGCGACACCGCTGGGCACATCTATCTTTCGCATAAGATTAATTGTTTGTTAAGATCCCTTTCAGTTTCTAAACAGATGACAGTCTCCTGAAATCTCTTCCCCTGAACCTCACACCTGATAGAAGTCGCCACGGTGTCGAAAAGGGGAAACACGACAGCAGACTGCAGACACAGACAGTGCATATTAAACCACCATCAACTCCAACGACACCTTTCAACTCTACGAGACCTTGGCAATCTATGGAATATTTGCCAACCTCTCCCAACGAGTCTGGATATTAACACTTCACTGAAGAGGATGTCTCGAGTCTGGATTTTAACACTTTAATGAAGAGGATTCTCAAATCTTGTGACGGGAAGAATAACCCCCCCCCCCCCCCCCCAAAAAAAAAAAAACGAACACGCACACGCACACGCACAAGCACACACGGACTATCACACAAGACTCAAACCATTGTTGCAAAAACAGAGAACCACGATCACCAACAACTCAGAAAAGACTGCCAGCTGCATGTTGTTTTATATTTTCTGTTATATGCTTATGTTACACTTGGTATCCAGAAAGGAAAAATTCGTCAGAAGTTTGTTGATGTATGTAATAATGTTGTATGTCGTGTCGTGACTTGCCTCCCAGAACCGGGCTAGTTTATGTTTGATGTTATTTCTGTCTGAAGTTTTCTCTCAGAGTCAACATGAGTAGTTACGTTTGTTTTGTAAATTCATGTTTTCTGAATGGGTACCATGTGCATATGTGTATTTTCTGCGTACATTTGTTTTGTTTCTCACAGCTGAAGCAGGGCGGCTATTTTGAAATGGCGCCGGTAAGGAATTTCCCCTTAATCATCAGGGGTCCTTCCCAAAATTGGCACAAAGGTGGAGGACCCTGATGAATACAAGGTTTCGCCTTATCCTGTGAGAATGTGTTCAAGAGAGAGAGAAAGACTAATTTTAAGCAACTATGTACTCCTGAATTTTAATGTTTAAGACAATAAGTCTTAAAAAAGGGGACTGATAGTATCGAGAAATAGAAGATTCATTATTCAATGTAATCCACAGTCAAGAGCGATATAATGTTAATTATAAAACTTCCTGTGTATTATGTAAGAACCCAAATGGTCACAGCTATCTAGATCTCACACCTCAGGCCAGGATAT
>NC_137925.1:12847143-12849643 GCF_963457725.1 Sprattus sprattus
GATGGGAGCCTCAGTGGAATTTAACTGTATCTTTTATTGTTTTTCACGTGCTTTGTCTTTGTCATTTTTCTTTTGGTTGTTCTTTTGCTTTTTTTTTATGTATGCCTCTGTGTATGAAATGTGCTATAAAAATAAACTTGCCTTAGTTAGATTAAAACTTAGAAATAAAAGAACAGTCAAAGGCCGTCCAGGCGCGTGACGGATGATACATTGTGTGCAGTGGGAAGGTTAAACCACTGGATGCGTTTCTATCTTTAAATGTCACGAGTTCTGGGTTTTGCACTCAGGATTTTGGATTGTGAGCTTTGTGGCCGTGTTCCTGTGGTTTACAGTAAGCTGAGTACCAATAGGTTTTGGAGTGAATCGAACGTGTGAGATTGGACAGGGGCTTAGGGATGTAATATAACAGGATTTCTAAAGAAAAAAAAAAATATTCTGCTGCCAACATATGGTCAGTGTGTGTGTGATTGTTGTGGATGTTTGGCATGTCAACTTTGTGTGTATTTATGGAAAGCCGTTTGAGCATTAATTCTATATCCTTGATATCAGATGTTAGTTTCTTCTATATATGTTTGTCATTTGTCAGCATTTGGTCACACTAGTTCAGCATTTTGTCATACTACTTGAGCAAAAACTCTTACTAGTCACTTTTTTTTAGCAACTACTTGACTACTGACTACTGACTACTTTTCTATACTGGTTAACCTGTGAGAACCAAAATTGCTCACTAGTTTAATAGTGAGGGGCCAAAATGTTGTAACAAATATGTAACAAGTTAAAACTTCTTATGACCTTACTAGTTAGCTAGCGAGGCTAAACATATTTACTAGTGAAAGCCAAAATGCTTACTTGTTAACAGCCTGACTAGTACATGTTGTTGCCTGAGGAACTGCAACTAGTTAAAGGCATTAATTTGCTAAAGTGCCATCTGTGCTCAGTAAGGAGCCAGTACATCAGTAGTGTTTGTGTGTGTGTGTGTGTGTGTGTGTGTTTGTGTGTGTGTGTGTATGTGTGTGTAGGTGTATGTGCGTGTGCGTGTATGTGTGTGTGCGTGTATGTCTTTGTCTGTGTGTGTGTGTGCTTGAATGTGTATGTGTGCGTGTGTATGTGTGTATGTGTATGTGCGTGTGCGTGTGCGTGTATGTGTGTATGTGTGTATGTGTGTGCGTGTATGTCTTTGTCTGTGTGTGTTTGTGTGCTTGAATGTGTATGTGTGCGTGTGTATGTGTGCGTGTGTATGTGTGTGTATGTGTATGTGTGTGTGTGTGTGTGTGTATGTGTGTGCATTCATGTGACCGCATGCACATGTTTTGCTGATGTTTCCTAAATCATCATCAGCGCACCAGTAGCCCTCGGGGCCCAGCAGACTGTGTGCTGGCTTGGTTAACAGGCTCCAGTCCAAACAGCACTGGTGGCTTTCATACGCATGTAGCGCGTACTAGATAATAAACTCCTGGCAGACATATGTAGGGCAAGCAATGAATACTTCACACACACTCACAAGTATACATACATTACACAGCTACACAATTACACCCACTCTCTCAATGACTCACTCACACACACACACACACACACACACACACACACACACACACACACACACGCACACACACACACATAAACACACACATACACACACACATACACACACATACACACATATACACACATATACATACAGACTCACTTCATACACTTACACTGTCTGGCAGGAGACACAGAGAGGGCAAGCTACCAGTGATGCTTCAAAATCGATAAGGCTATTAATGGGCACCTTGATGGAAGTGCACACACATACACACATAAACACGCACACACACCACTGCGGAAGTTATTGGGGCCAGCGTTGCAGGAATGACCTATGAGACGTGTTTTCTACGGAATATTCTGTTTTCACTCCACAACACTGTCTCCTAGCGCCCCCTATCTGTCACACGGAGAATGCAAAAAAGCAAAACGGTGAAGATAAAGATCTCTTTTCCTTCCTTCTTTACTTTTCATTGCGACTTCCTTTCGCCCATCTTCCCGCCTCTCCTCATTATCAAGTTTAAATGAAAACAGGTTTTGCCGGAGCAATGCAATGGGCATACAATACAACCAATACAACACATACAGATATTTGGCATAGAGCAGTGTAATCATGAAATAATAAAACAATATTAATACATAAAACACTTTAAAAAGGAAAATAGTAAGGCTTTAATCCCTCCTCCTTATCTCTTGTCTAGTGTCTGTGCCTTAAATGATGGCAGGCTGTGACATATCTAGCTGCTGTTGGAATAAGCGCCAGCTGTTCTCCTAATATACATTTCAATTTTATGTAGTGATGTATTTTTTTAATTTAAGAAAGAAAATCGAATGTGTTGTTTTATTCCTATGAAATTCTGTAATGTTCCTTTGTGCAGAAGGAGCATAGCCTTTATCTCTCTTTGTCTTTCTTCCTCCTCTCTCTCTTTTCTCCTCTCCCTCTCATTCTCTCTCTTCCTGCCTCCCTTCC
>NC_137925.1:12854643-12857554 GCF_963457725.1 Sprattus sprattus
GTGTTAGTGTGCTGTAAGAGTGTGTATCCATTAAGTGTGTGTCCTCCTTGTATGTGTATGTACAGTATGAATGTACAGTTTGTGTGTGTGTGTGCTGTAAGCGTGTTTATCCATTAAGTGTGTGTCCTCCTTGTATGTGTATGTACAGTATGTGTGTGTATGTGTGTGTGTGCGTAAGCGTGTGTGTATCCAATAAGTATGTGTCCTCCTTGTGTGTTAATGTACAGTGTTTATGTACAGTATGTGTGTGCTGTAAGCGTGTGTATCCATTAAGTGTGTGTCCTCCTTGTGTGTGTATGTAAAGTGTGTATGTACAGCATGTGTGTGTGTGTGTGTGTGTGTGTGTGCTGTAAGCGTGTGTGTATCCATTAAGTGTGTGTTTCTGTTTGTTGTTGTCCTCAGGGCCTGAAGAACCAGGTGCAGGTGAAGATGAACATCGTGAGCTGCCCCCCCGTCACCACTGTTCTCATCAAGAGGCCCGACCTCAAGTACCAGCTAGGCTTCAGTGTGCAGAATGGCATAGTGAGTAAAACACAGTGTGTGTGTGTGTGTGTGTGTGTGTGTGTGTGTTTGAGCTGCCCCCCCCCGTCACCACTGTTCTCATCAAGCGCCCCGACCTCAAGTACCAGCTAGGCTTCAGTGTGCAGAATGGCATAGTGAGTAAAACACTGTGTGTGTGTGTGTGTGTGTGTGTGGGTGTGTGTTTGTGTGTGTGTGTGTGTGTGTGTGTGTGTGTGTGTGTGTGTGTGTGTGTGAGCTGCCCCCCCCGTCACCACTGTTCTCATCAAGCGCCCCGACCTCAAGTAACAGCTAGGCTTCAGTGTGCAGAATGGCATAGTGAGTAAAACACAGTGTGTGTGTGGGTGTGTGTTTGTGTGTGTGTGTGTGTGTGTGTGTGTGTGTGTGTTTGTGTGTGTGTGTGTGTGTGTGTGTGTGTGTGTGTGTGTGTGTGTGTGTGTGTGTGTGTGTGTGTGTGTGTGTGTGTGTGTGTGTGTGTGTGTGTGTGTGTGTGTGTGTGTGTGTGTGTGTGTGTTTGTTTGATGTTAAAAGTTCTTTGGTTTGAAATCTGATGTGGTTTCTGTGTGTGTTAGTTCATATGTTTAAGTGTGGCCTTATAAATCTGCTCTTTGATAGCAATGTCAGTTTCGAGGACGACAAAACAACAATGTATTTCTCCAGCCGCAGCCCCAGCATTAGATCAATACACCAGATAACTTCTAGGATTAACCCAAGGTCGAGTCGACAGTTTTGCTATAAAGTTGCTAACGCTTGGTTAAATGTCTTAATTGCAGCTGTAATTACTTAATAAATGAAGATACCAGCCCCGTTGCTGATTAATTGAAGCCTGTTTCAGCTGACGTGCTTGTGTTCATTCAATCACAGTGACCTCAACCTCAATTCCGCAATCTTTTCGCAGGAGTTACCGAGTAACCTCTGGTAAAAAAAAGGGTCAAGTTAAACTAATAAGCACTCAGAAGCGGGGAGGGAGAGGGAGCATCTGTGAAACAGTTTTTCCAGTTGGGGTTAGCTTACCTCTGAGAAAACCTGGAATAAGAGAAAACATATATAAGGTGTGTGGGGGGGGGGGGGGCAGTAATGAAATTCCCTTGAGACAAAGAAAGAGAACATCATGGGATTTGTTTCTCTTTTGGGGGTGGGAGGTGATTAGTGATACTGATGGACAGATGTTTTGAAAGACGCCATGCCGCTGTCTTTGTACCCCGTCCCTCACAGATCTGCAGCCTGATGCGTGGGGGCATCGCAGAGCGAGGGGGCGTCCGGGTGGGTCACCGCATCATCGAGATCAATGGCCAGAGCGTCGTGGCAACAGCCCACGAGAAGATCGTCCAGGCGCTCTCCAACTCTGTGGGCGAGGTAAGGTGTCCCGTGACTGGGACAGGAGAATTCACTGTCACACACGAGAGTCAACTCAGAAGATCAAAAGCATGGCGTCACACGGTCAAGTGAAGGCCCCAGAGCATGCAGGTTGCCATTTCAGTCACTCACATTACCATTATTTTATTGCTCCTGCTGTTTGCTCTTTTATGTAAAGTTATGTAAAGCACTTTGAATTGCAACTCTTGTACGAAAGGTGCTATATAAATAAAGTCTTACTTACTTACTACTTACATACTGACTAGTATCAAAAAAGTGGACAGCATTAGTAAAGTGGTGCTGATAATCCCATTACATGTTTTGTCAAATTCAGTAACATTTTCTTCATGTGCCTCTTGTTGTCAGTTCAGTGTGTGCACCTCACAAAACAAGAGGGAGAGCTGTTGAACTCAGATATTATCAATGGTTCATCAGCATCAAGGGACTACACCTTTAATGATTCATCAGTTTGGAGTGGGGGGGAGGGGGGGTTGACAATCTGTAGGCTCTTTGCTACACAGAAGTAGTAGTTTGAGAACTGAAGCAATTTGTCAATGAGAGTGACCACTGCTGTCGTTTCCTTACCCGCTCTCTTTTCTGTCGTTTCCTTACCCGCTCTCTTTTCTGTCGTTTCCTTACCCTCTCTCTATTCTGTCGTTTCCTTACCCTCTCTCTATGCTGTCGTTTCCTTACCCTCTCTCTTTTCTGTCGTTTCCTTACCCTCTCTCTTTTCTGTCGTTTCCTTACCCGCTCTCTATTCTGTCGTTTCCTTACCCGCTCTCTATGCTGTCGTTTCCTTACCCTCTCTCTATGCTGTCGTTTCCTTACCCTCTCTCTTTTTCTGTCGTTTCCTTACCCTCTCTCTTTTCTGTCGTTTCCTTACCCGCTCTCTATTCTGTCGTTTCCTTACCCTCTCTTCTATGCTGTCGTTTCCTTACCCGCTCTCTATTCTGTCGTTTCCTTACCCTCCCTCTATGCTGTCGTTTCCTTACCCTCTCTCTATGCTGTAGTTTCCTAAGACACTCTGTTGTCGTTT
>NC_137925.1:12857754-12885254 GCF_963457725.1 Sprattus sprattus
ATTCATACAGTGCCCATCATACCTTTATAACAGTACCTATCTACTCGACAAATTACCACAGCCTGGTTATTGATATGAAATATATCACCATTTAACACATACTCTGTCAAAAAGAAAAAGGTTCTTTGGTAGAACCTTTCTGTGATGTAGGGGTTCTTTTGTAGAACCTTTTGAGGCTTCAAGATAATTGGTTCCAGCTTCAGAGGTTCTAAGTTGAACCTCAGGTTTTTTTTTTACCTGTCCTCATAATGGAACTCTCAGAACCATTTAATGATGGCATCCCATAGATGCCTTTGAGTATCAGCTTTCTTCTATTGTTTTAAGTATAATTATAGTTCTGTGGGGACAAGCTTAGGAACCTTTTATTCTGAGGGCCTTACTCACTGTTGTGTAAATATTTCAGAATCTCTTCATTGCTTCTAATTTTAAAACCAGTTAGAGCATTCATTGTCGAACTGGTGTACAGAACTAAAAAGAATGTGTTTCCAAAAGGGCCGCTTTCCATTCAAGATTCTCTTCATTACCTTTCTTGTGGGCATTACAAATGGATCAGATGTGTAAAGGATCTTCTTTAATAGTTTTTCGGTTAATCATAAACTGTGTGTACAATGTGCAACACGTTTTATGTTCCATGTGTACACACAGTACTGCTCCTGGCATATTGTAATAATATAAAAAAAAATCTAAAATGTTACCATACGTACTGTACATTTAATTTCTTTAAAAACAAAACAAGAAAAATCTGAAAACAAAAACAAACATCAAATGTGTAACTCTGGAAAGTTTATTTTTTATGTGTACCATGTCGGTTCTTGTGCGTATGTGTGTGTACGAGTGTGTGTGACCAGGCAAGTCCATGGTGAATGTAACTGTGTTGTTTAAGGAGAAGGCCGTTTTTTTTGTTTTTTTGTTTGGACACTTTAAGCAGTATTGGAATGTCTGTACATAAAAAGTCAGCCTCATCTTGTGTTGTGTGCTCATCCTTAGTCCACTGTTAGTCTCTGAGAACATTCTCGTTATAGAACGGACATTTGGTTTGGAGACAACATGGATTCCACACTGTGACAGAAAGCCTTACAGGAGAGTAATGCTTTTAAAACACTGAAAAATGTCTTGTATGAAGATGGGGAGGCTGAAAACTAACAGTACATTATCATGATTAGCTGTCTGCATGTGAGTTTAAAGATATCATTATGTCAAAAATAACAAATAAAATGTAAAATAACATACAGACTTGATCTCTTTCTTTCTCTCACAATCTCACTCAGAGGTGTGGTGATCTGACCCATTCATAGGGCTCACGGAGTCCTTTAACCATAATAACTACCAAAACAACAATGAGCATATTATTATAATTATTGTTAGAATTGTTGTTGTTGTTACTGCTGGTTTCAGACATGGTTCTGTCAACCCCTACTCTGCCATCACTCCACTGATTCCCATATGGTCTGGACTCTCTATCACTCCACTGATTCCCCTATGGTCTGGACTCTCTATGACTCCACTGATTCCCCTATGGTCTGGACTCTCTATCACTCCACTTATTCCCCTATGGTCTGGACTCTCTATCACTCTAAAGCATGTGGATCATTGGCGTCAGAAATGGGGCTAGTCCAGAATAGAATGTATCATGACTCATAATGATTCATATTATGAGCTAAGACAGCCCCTTTTGTCTAAACAACTGGCTATATATCCCAGCACAGGGAAAGCTCAAACACAGACAAGAAACTATTTTTGAAGTAGGCTGGCTCCACCTTGTGGTCACAGTGCAGAAGCACAAGCAGTGAGGTGAGGAGGGAATTCAGAATTACATTTGTCCAACTCAGGGAAGTATCAAGACATATCGACCAACTCCAGAAAGCTGTAGTTGCAACTTCCTTATTACTTTCCGTATTCATACCTCAAGACTTACTTCACAGTGGACTGGCAAACACATTATGTATTGTGGAAAGCCAGAGGTAGTGCAAGGCATTGCTGTTACTGTATATATAGAATGGCGTAAAGCAGCAATTCATTCCTGGTATCACTGGCATTACACAACCAGATAAACAGGAGACTGTACAGCTGATGAAGACTGTAATGAGTTCATGGACAAATTTCCCCTAAACTTACAACCAAAGACCATATTTATTCAACAGAATATGGTGGAACTGGCAATGGGGTTTGACTGCAGTGTAGGGGGATAACTTAATGTTAGCAAATGACTTCTGTTATAGTATCACAAAAAATGTTAAAGGGTATTGTTGAAGTATACTTCTTCAAATAGCCAGTAAAGTAGTAGTAAAAAAAACTATTGACAAACCAATGCCATTTTAAGAGTTGAAATTGCTGTTAAAAAAAGTAAATAATCAATTTATAAGAGAATTAACGAAAGTCAATTACCCACGTTTTGGGGGGCAACACAAGTGCTCAGAAATTGAACTACATGGAAACACGTGTCTCCTAATTTCATTTTTTACCCTCAACTGCTCACTGATTGAATTCATCTCTGTGCTACTTTATTACTGTTTCCTCTTTGATGCTTTACAATTACAGTGTGTCAAGTTGTGACTGCTTATATGTCTCTAGTTTAACAGCAGGTCTTCCAGTGCCTTGATGTATAAGTTGTCTGGATGGGTTGAACTGTGGAGTTGTCCTCTGGTTTAGGGTTAGGGGTTGGTTTCCAAGGAGATGGCGTATCCTCGGAGAGATTTAGGGGCTCTGGTCGTTCTCGTCACACTTGAGCATGACCTTGACCCCCAGGCCCTGGCGCGTGGTCTCGAAGGCCTGCACAGCCTGCTCCAGGGGGAAGCGGTGAGTCACCAGGGGCTTAACGTTCACCTTCTTAGACGCCAGCATCGCTATGGCCATGGGCCAGCTGGAGGAAAGAGAGAGACAGAGTGAGATAGAGAGAGAGAGTGAGTGAGAGAGAGGGTGGAAGAGTTGTTGATACACTATGTTCATTTTCTCCTGTTTAATAACATCACAAGCATCCTGCCTAAAGCAGCATTAATGACTTTTGGTCTTAAACTAGCGAGCTAACTAGCAGATTAATGTGTCATTCCACTTGCTAATGCACTGTTTTTGACTACTTGCTAGAACACCCGAGGTTGCAATGTGGACGTGTGCTTGTCTTCACAAGGCAGATTTCACTAACTACCTACAAAGCATGCAAAAAACGAATAAAACTGTGTTAATATTTGCAGGTTGTTCTAACCCGGACCACAGAACTATATAGTGCATAGCCTGCATGGCTAGCGGGATTGTGTTTACCTATCCTTCATATGGCCGTATCCTATCAAAATTAGTCTGAGGATGATACCAACAGTAGTTGCTTATAAAAACAAACCTCAAAAACTGGCAAACTGTGACATAGTGTTGCTTTTTACATAATGCAGTAGCAGGGTCTTTGTTAAGGGTAAGCGGGAGTATCTTTTCTTGCTTACGTGTTGCAGTAACGGAACACCCCTCTGATGTCCACCTCTCGGACAGCAGCGTTGAGGAGGGGGATCGTGGTCATCTCGGCCCCCATCCCAACCAGCACCACCACACCCCCGGAGCGCGTGGCCTAGGACAGGAGACGGACAGACGGGTATCTACAGGTGGCCTGGTGGTTTATTTATTTGTTTTATTTAACAATTCGTTTACCAGGCAATACCAGCCTGTATTGTGTCTGCCTTTCACTAGGTAGGCTATTGAGAACAAATTCTCATTTACAAATTTACATTTACAAACTCATAAACAATTAAAAACATTCTTCAAATGAACAGGTATTATTTTGCAGTTGTCATGCAGTCAAGGCTTTGAATTTGCACATCTGGGTGCCAAATTGCTTTTGGATAAAGTGTCTGCTAAATTAATATAAAGTCATAAACCAGGCATTAAATGACTGTTGTATTTGCAATGGTAACCAGTGGGCACAGTGCAGTGAGTAAACCTCACTTCACTTCTCCGACACCTTAAGAGACGTGCTAACGACAGACGCTAACACCCATGGGTTTTAGCCTCTTTGCTAGCAATCTGGTGCAGGTCTGCTTAACAACACAACACAGGTAACATACAGCAGAGGTTCTGAATCCCAATCCTGATCCTCTCTGCATATTTTCCATACCTCCCTGCTCTGCTTGTTGATATTTGTCAGCAGTGGCACTAGTGACTGAGCCAATCAAAGGGCACCATTTCAATTGATACAATGCAATTGTTCTTCTGCCACTTAAGAGAGCCCAGGGCCTGAACTCCCTTACCTGAACCATAATTACTCTGAGCTCCAATAGCTGTCTGGGAAAATGGAAGCCTTTCGGTGCAGAAAGACCCTATCAGCAGAACAGAAAACCCCTTGTGCTTTGGTGAAAGGTGAGGTTTTAAGCATCAACAAGGGGCTGCCACTCACATAGATGGCGGTCTGCACGCTGCTCTGGACACCGGTGCACTCGATGGTGACATGGGGCTGAGCCCCGAGGAGCTCCTCCACCTTCTTGGCCAGCTGCTCAGCCGTGTCCTCCCTCCTCACCTCCTGAGGGAAGTCCGCCCCCAGCTCCTTCGCCATGGCCAGGCGCTCCGAGGAGAGGTCTGAGGAGACGAAAAGGCCGTCGTTAAGGACATATCGTAACGGTGTCAATTATCGGATGTTGTGTGTTATCGGGAAGTGTTCGTGTTGTCATGTGAAACCATTATTAAACTGAAGTTATAGATTGTTAATCCGTTATTAAACTTAGCATTATTATTGTTTAACAGAATGGCTGATGTCTTACACTGTCCGATAACTGACATACGTAGTTACGCTATACAAGGTGATGTAGACGCCATGCCTACTATCAGAAGCAGACACAATGGCTGTGGAGCTATGGGATTGTTAGACAAGGCACACTCCATTGATATTACGCAACAGTGTTACAAACAGCCTGTTGCAAGCTACACATAAAGTTGCGACCAAGGAGACCTACTGTTGCTCCACGTACCAGTTATTACAACCTGAGAGGCGCCCATCGCTTTGGCAACCAGCAGACACACCAGTCCAATGGGTCCTGTGCATTAGAGACAGGAAGCGACTGAGGTTAGACTGTACACTGATCACAAGGCCACAGAATGGTATATTTGAAAACAAAACCGTTTATTAAACAGTAGGGACTGGTAGTTTAAGCTGTGGTATACCATAGCCATGTGAGAATAAGCTCTAATTAAAGTAGACTGTGGTGGATTGGTGACGCTTGTGACATTGAGAGATCTGACCGTTATGTGAGAACCCTGATTGCTACCACAAGTCATTCGAACAGTGTTTCCTGTGTGTGAATAGAATGGAGTAAAAGGCCCTAATAACTTCCACCAAAACCAAACTCTCCCACATTATCTCCTGAATACCTGCGTAGTTTTAGTAACAGAGGAAGTGGGGACCTCCTCCCCTTCTCTGATGGCCTACCTGCTCCACAGATCAGTACAGTGCTGCCCAGGGAGACTCCTGCCCTGCGGCAGGCATGGATGCCCACAGACAGGGGCTCGATCAGGGCTCCTTCCTCAAAAGTCACGTTATCTGGCAACCTGCAGAGGGGGTGAACATCAGTTACGATCATTTTCAGTCGCTAACAAAAAAAAAACAGCAATGTTTATGGCATGCCTGGGGTCTGTGGCATGATGACCCCATTTGAGGCCTTTTGGTTAGTTGGCAGTTCCTGAGATTAAAGCACTTACTTGTAACAGAAGTTGGCGCTGTGTTTGTAGTACCGGCAGAGGTTGCCATCATCGGGGGGTGTGGCGCAGAAGAATATCGTCGGGGAAAGATTGTACCGTCCTGATTTGAAGAACTCGTCCGTATCCCGCGGCACGCCAGGCTCTACCGCAACTCTGTCCCCTGAACAGAGGACGTCAAAGCCAGGATAACTTACTTCATGACGCCCCCGCCCCCCCCCCCTCTCAATGATAAGTTCAGTAACATTCATAGTCTAAATCTTTATAGCAGCATTCCATGACTTACCTGGTTTGAGGTTAGTGACGGCTGAGCCCACCTTGACGACCCGACCGGCGGCCTCATGACCGAGCACCATGGGCTTCTTCACCACGAAGTCCCCAATTCGGCCGTGCTGCCAGTAGTGAACATCGGACCCGCAGATGCCGACAGAGTGCATCTGGAGTAACACCTCTGCGCAGGTTAAAACCGAGACAAATAAACTTTAAGAAAGTAAGTAAAACTTTTGGTGGCACCTTCAGTGTAATTCAGCAGACAAAGTTACAATATATAATTATAATCAATCATTATAATATTTTATAACAATGTTTAATATGGTGTGGCTGACCATGGTTCCAGTTCGGTGGGCAAAATGCACTTACCATTTGGTCCTGGTTCAGGTATTGGTCGATGTTCCTGCAAACAGAATAGAATAAATGCATTCATCTCCTTAGATTTAAGTGCCCGCTATGGGTTGCATGATAACATAACGACTGTCACATGATGCACAGAAAATCTATCCTAAAATTGCAATGTAGCATTTTCCAAATCTAAGCGGTGATTCACTGGTGGCTATGTTAACGTTACCAGTCTCAGGTCGCCTTGGGAGTGTAGCACCACAGAGAGGTTGGTTTTATCCATTTGTGTTGCCTAAAAGTCCGGTTCGTTATGAATGTCAGTAACTCCGTTAGCTGAAACTGGACAGTAATTTAACTGGAACACCAAAACACACACCATCCACATTTCAACTGCCCTCCCACCTCGCGTACACTTCCTGCTTTTCGTTCGCTTGTGTTCACAAACATCAACGCTGCGCAGACTGTATTATCCGATTTCTGAACAAAGCGGATAGTGTCTTACATGACATCGTCAGGCTTAGGGCTATCACTATGATATTACAATGTAGCTTTAAAAATAACTTTACTCGCACAAACACCGAGACTGCTGAACAGAACATTGGATAATTCCAAACTAGTCCCACAAGCGACCTGTGGACTTGGAACCCTCAACTAGTTTGCATGCGTGACATGTGCACCACAGCAAAGTTTGTCAGGGGCGTTTCTGTGAACTGGTTTAGCACTGGTTAAAATTAAGGATCGGAGTTATGATGAAAATGGAAAACGATATCTGAATGGAATTAGTCAAACAATGTGTATTTAAAAGGGGCAAAGATTAATGTTATATTAAGGTTTAATTGAGAGACATGTAGTCTTAAATAGTTCATCAGACATTCAGAATTGGCCTTGTGTGTTGCTGTCTGTCTGTGCACGTGTGAGTATGACCCCACAATATGTTTAAGAAAAACTGAAATTGAGCTCTTGCAATTATCGTGCCCGTGATGGATGAAAAGCTGGTATAAATGCTGCTCATGTTCATGACTTTGCCAGAGGAAAAAAAACAACCTGTTACCCAAGAAGTTAAACCTGTTGAATCAGGCTTCCATCGGGCCAATGTGCATTCCTTCTGCAACTTTTTCAAAATCAAATCCCTCGCAAAATATTTCACATGTGGAGATGGGACATTTCTGCAGCACATCCCATAGAGAATAAACTGACAGCATAGAGGAACACGTTTGATATAAACCTGCCCAGTACATTATGCTGCTTTTGATAAAAGCACTTGCTAAATACATAACCACGAATGTACAAGATCTAGAGCTGACTTGACACAATGTACTTGTGGTTGGCCTCATGTCAACACCATGTTTTTGGCAGCAGGTCAAGGGTGTAATATTAACTAGTGCCACACATTAGTGAAAGACAAGGCAGCATTAGGTGCAGGGAGCATTAAGTGCTACCACAACCTCTTCTCCTAGTGAAACAACACGGTCGTCACTGGTCAGACAAACAGGTAAATGATAAACCAAAATTTGATTTGAACTATGATTACTGCCCTTACTTTTTATGAATATGAAAGCTTACATTGAGCAATGTTGATTGTTGTATAATATGGTTATAGCTCTTGCAATAACACATTGTCAATAATTTAGTGTAAAAGACATGAGGGTAAAGCAAAGGAAAGTAAGAAATACTAATAATAATAAAGTATTTTATTTAATTCCTCACTACAGGGGGTTACAGTGTAATTGTTTGCACATGCCAATCAATAACAGGTGTCTGAACTCGGTTTCTCGAAAAGACACAAGGATTAAAAAAATATGAATCAGACAATCCTGACAATACCCAGTTCCAACAAGATTTAAAATATTTTCTAGAAAACATTACTTGACGACGATCCTTGCAACCATCCCACATAGATATGTGTACCATCGCCAAATGCTAAAACATTTTCACAGTAGGTTAGAGTTTGACAAACTCTCCTGGGGGTCATTCTACTACTTTTTTGCTTGTGGATGGCCTGCTGTGAAGTGACGCCTCTTGTTGTGGACACAGACGGAGTAGCCACCCTGGCCAGGAAGGAAGTCGTGCAGCTCCCCAGTGTACCTCGTCAGCTGCTCTGTGCCCACATATCCTGTCAGGACAGAAGACTTCCTGTCAAGCAGGGTCCACTCACGTCTTTACAGTTCAGGTCTATGCCGTGAGATAACGGCACAAGTAGTTAGTTTGTTTGAATAAATTGAAATGGAATGTAGAAAATAAAAAACTCCTGCAACTTAACGTTTAAATCAGGAGTTACTTTCAGGCTGTTTTAAGAATTTCATGACTTGCATAACTGGTCGTAGAGCAAAACATGTCAGTGATAGCAGGAAAGAGTTACTGTATATATTCAACTCTGTTTTATTTCTGATTAATTGCCTGAATGTGCCATACAATTCCAAGACATTATGCAGCTATACTAATATTAGTTACTAAATAAAAATAACGATTCAATATTTTATATACTTTTGAGAGACCCCTTCACCTGTCGACACACCTGAGACCATGTTGTTGACTGGGTAGTGGTGCACCTCGCAGCATGCTGAGGCCTCCTTCCCTGAAGCCGTCAGGAGCTCATCCAGACTCGTGAGCATCTCATCCACACTTTCCATTGAGCGAGACAGAAACAATAAAATAACATCTATTCATCAAAACAAACATACGCCCCCAATGGAATTGGAATACAGTCTAGGTATGCATTTCCTTTAACATGTGCGATTCCACTGTACTGAACATATGACCTTGTGTGTTTTTATTGGCAACTTGCTCTACCAGTTGAGCTATTTCACCACTTCAGGAGTGTAGCCTAGAGATGCTAAAACAACTACCTGAAATTACCACTGTCCTATTTTTGTACGTTATCAAATGTGTTCACCACACAAATAATCAAATTTACAGAAAAAAATAAATCTTCTCTTCTGACTATGAGGACATCTTCTAGTGATGGAACTAAACTTAGAACTAAGATTTAAACCTGTTGACAAAGAAAACCCACCTTCTCTCGCTTCTTTGCTTGGAAGCTGCATCATCTTCATGGCGTCTAGTTTGACTTTGTAACTGACTAAGTGAACCCTGATAAACACAAAAAATTAATATTTGGAAGTGAGTGGTGACAACTGAAAGAGAATCAGCTTCAGCGGCCAAATTTGTTGACACATATTGGCTGTGTCCATTGTTGGTTCGTATACATATTAAATAGTCAATACACAGACAATACAACAATAATATACATTGTAGTATACATTCATTTATACATTAATGTATACTATAATGTTTATTATTTTTGTATTGTCTGTATGTATGTATACATAAGTATACATTAAGTGCAGGTGTGTCTTTGCTAACAATAGGATCCATTTTGGATGGGAATGTAATTGTGACAGGATGAGAGAGAGCGCAGCATCCAAACCAACCTCCTGCACCTCGGACCCTTCAGTGAGATCTTCTCGCTCCCAAATGAATCTACCAATCACTGCTTTGACCTCTGGGAATGCACACACACATATATGCATCCATACATGTGCACACCCATACACACAAACATTGGGGTTACCAAGTAACTAGACAATTGTCTAGTTTATCCTCAACTATATTTCAGATTGCAGTGTATTAGTCTAAATCAGCTTGAGATTCTACCTTGCTGAACAGGTACGGGTGGAAGCACATAGTGTCCGATGGGCACAGACTTCACACTCTGACGCACATCACACATGGAAATAAAAGCGCTGTGGAAAACAGTCAAGTCGCCTTCCACATACTCCCTGCTTACAAATATCCTACACACACACACACACACACAAACCAGTTCATAATTCTATGAAAGATTACATGGAGAAATATACAGACCAACACAGATTATTAAAGCCTATGGGTTTCTGCTTGCGTGTGGGTCAAGGAAAGTCAGAATTGACTGCTTACTCACCTGCGAGTATCAGGGCAGGAGGCATCATCACTGAACAGGTAAGATGCCCTCCTCCAACCAACAATGAGCCCACTTTCACGCACTGCAACACAGAAGACAAACCTAAGTAACGTCTAACGTCTTCCTTCGTCAGTCACTTATTGCCTAACTGGCTTTGTTCTCCTTCCAACATGTGAAGTGATATTTGAAGCAGATAGGAAAACAAATTTGACTAAGGATAAATGTGGCAAGGTTGTGTTTAAATCGTTGTGTTATGTGTTTTATTGAAGTAAGCAATAATATATATCATACATATGAACATGAATGGCACCATAATTTGTCATCTGACAGTTGACTTTATTCACTGTTGTTATGGTCAAACCAGTGAAAACCAATGATATTTCTACAAACCAAGTAACATTAACATTATGGCTACTTACTGCAAGACCTACATTTCCGCAAACTGCTGAGATTCATGCATATAAAGCGACACTAACTGAGGTCTGCTAGCTCCCATCCAACTATCAAGTATTAGTTTTATAGGTTGACGTTATCAGGTTAACTGTCAAATTTTGCTAAGTGTTAATCTGATTTAGCTACTTACCCCAAACACTACGAATTCCTCTCTTGACACTATTGGAAAACCAAGCTGTCTTGTTTCTAAACATGTTTGCAGACGTTTAACAAACATTTGTCAAATCCTGTTTACATTTCTGCCAGAACACTTGCCCTGATAATAGCTAAGGTTGCTCGCTAATGTTACCTGACAAGATGTCATTAGTCAGCAAAGTGGCTAACGTTAATTTGGCTCACCATCGCAGGCATACCAGGTGAGCACGATCTTTAGGAATCTAACTGTAAGTGACTAGCAGTCCTAAAACATTTCTAAAATTAGATAAGGCTTTTAAGTTTGGTAGTCGTCCCAGTGAGAATCTGAAATATGGAAATAACTATTTGGTTAGCTCGAATGATGCTAACTAGAGTTACGATAATGGTTGGCTCTGCTTTCGAGTAAGTCATGGATGCACGTGCACAGCAGGGGGGGGGGGGGGGGGGGGGGGCTATGGAACATTCAACAGCATCATACTGGAAACAAAAGATGTTGTCTCCCCTAATCCTATTGTTAGTCGGATAATTAGAGGCAGAGCCTGACACACAACAAACTGCTGTGTATTTAATCAAGCCTGTAAGAAACAATAACTCTACCTTACTTTTAAGGACTTAAGTTTTTTTTTGTAATACAATGTGAAGTGTGTTTTGCAGTAGGCTATGCTAATAAATCTATGGTGATTGCATGCTCAGATGGTGTATGTGTGTGGAAAACACTGTACAATCCTCAATTGTTCACAATAGCCAACAATAAGTAGCCTACAATGCAAATAATTGTGCAGCCTACTATGATATGTTGTACAGTCACAAGAATAATTGGCATGTTTTTTCTTACGAGAATGGCAGTCAAAGTGTTAAAGATGGTGGAAACCTTTTTTACATATAGTTGTTTTCTTTCCAGGTGGTAAAAACAGTTTTTTATTCCCTTGTCTTGATAAGAATAGTATCCAGATAGAGTGAGTGGCACGATTGCTTTGTGTCAAGGTATAGCCTATGTCTGAACCAAAGCCAACTGCGTATATTTTTGTGTGGTAGAGACAGGATAGTCTGCAGAGATCTAATCCTCTTACTGACCCTAAGCGTGACTCCCTGCCTGCCACACAGCCCATCCTGCATGCGCTGTCCAGACTGCCTCAGCACCTCTCTAGACTGAGCACATTTACCGCCAAGTCTGGCTTGTGCGAGTTATGTGGATAAATGTTCTGCATCGGACACGTCTTCACATTGAGATGTTCATGAGTGGAATGCCTTGAAGAAAGTCTGGACTATAATCTTGCTTGAAAACCAAACAAAGAAACAAGCACACACACAAAAAAAATGTTTGTTAATGGCACCAGGAAGTGGCTTTCCAGGACACAGGGTAGCGCACCAAAGGCATCTGGCAAGACAAAAAAAGCCAGGACATGCAGCAGCAGCAACAACAGCAGCAGCAGCAACAAGTGCAAGAAGTGGCCGGCTAAAACCCTGAAACAGCACAAAGGGAGGCTGCTGAAGGAGGTGGATGTCAACAAGGTGCTCCCACACCTAGTCTACCACAGGGTCTTTTCCCTGGGCGAGTACAAGGAGATCCTGGCTCACCAGAGCAGCCGCAAGCAGGTGGAAGTCTTCCTGGACCAGCTGTCCTCAAAGGGTCCCCCAGCGTTTGGAGCGTTCTGCTCAGTACTGGAGGAGGTCAACCCACACCTACTAACATGTCTACTGCTCGACCATGAAGGTATTTTTAATGCTGCATTCACACTTATATCTATTGATTTGACAGGCACCATGCTGAGTTATGTATGGTGTAGGATAGTACAGTCTCAACATAGACTATCCATGTAAAGAAGCCAATTTGATGTGGGAGATGCAAGACGGTGTCCGGAAGGTGTCCGGAAACTGACAATGCAATTGAAACATTAGCGTAGGAAGTACTATTAGCTGTTTCCATTAAATGAGACTAGAGGTAGGCTACTGCTATAAACAAGTCATCCAGTAGTCAGTGAATCAACAATAGTCAGCAATTGTTTAATTCATGAAGCAGAATTTTCTTTACAAGAAATTAATTTTTTGAACAAATTATTTCAACTCTTGTTATAGTGTGATACTGTTGGCTAGATGTATCTGTGGAGTGTGTAGATTGTCAGGATAGCCCTTTTCACTTTATACGTTATATCGGCCTTCTAACCTGTTTGGGAGATTGTTCACCGGAGGTCAACAGGTTTAGTTTAGTCCATTATTGTTGTTGTTCCTCCGGTCGCCGTGGTAACACAAACACCATGTGTTGTCCTGACTGCTGCAACCCAACATGGCTGACAGGGCCTACATGTGATAATCGCCAGCTTTGCTTTTCATTCCCGGGAGAAGCAGGCTTAGGTCTCCTTACAGACAGATTAACCTGGCTAATTGGTCTAGCAGTACTGATGGCTTTCAAGGGATCAGCACCCGCAAGATAGGATAGTGAGTACGTTATTAGCACCATACTTCTAAAGAAACTTTAATAACTTAAATGGGTTAGTGCCAAATGAACAGTGTTTTGGTGTTGAGACAAAGTCCAATTATTCAAAGTGAGATCCGGTGGTGTCTTTATGGATTCTCTGCTTCAGGAAAAAGCAGACAGTGACTGAAACAGCAGTGGAGAAAGCGTGAAGTGAATCATATCACAATTAAAAAATAACAACTATCCAAATAATGCCTGTAATAATACAGCTATTCAACTCAATAGTGAGATCAGTTCAGTTGATTGGTTCATGTTTGCATCATTGACAGAGGTAAGTAGCCCTGAATTTCCTCCCATTGAATAGCAATACATCTATAGTGCATCTACCTTCAATAGTGCCATTCCCACACTGATGAACCATCACACCTGCAGTAATCTAATTCCCCCTCGTTTTAATCTTTGATTCGTGACCTGTGCCTCACCCCATTGAGAGGGATGCCACCGTAGGATGGTCTGGTGCTCGTTAGGTGTCTGTTATCAAACAGGCTTAACATCAAGCCCGATCAATCCTCCTTATTTTTCTATGGTGATAAACATGTTCTTGTCTCCAGAGATGCTTCATTGCATGGACTGTAGGACTGCGTGTGGACAGTCCCTTATTTCCTTTGCAGTAGACACATTACAGTAGAGACATGTCTTGAATCTGACCTCAGATTTCAGTGGGTCGGATACCCTCTCCCTCTGTTTGGCTCTAGTGATAGCTAAGCCTTTAAACGTTTCTGTTCCCCAGACCAGGAGGTGGTGAAGGTCTTCAGCAGGATTCCGAAGTGTGCGGGGGGTGAAGCCATGCCCCCCCACCGACTCAGTCAGAGTCTGCCCAGGCAGCCAGACCTCTCACAGATACCCCTCTTCTGCAACCATCCACTGCTCAAAAACAGGTGCGCACAACCGTCTCTCCTTCCGTCTGTTCACGTTCATATCTACCCGATCCCCCTCTCGTCTTTTGTGAACACTCAACACACACACACACACAGCATATCTCCCTCATCAACATCCTGACACTACTGATTACTGACCCGCACCTCTATGACCTGCGTTCCTGCATACAAGAACCTTGAATCTTAACTCATTACTTCCCTCTCTTTGTTGTGGCTTGTGTATCTAAACTCTCCCTCCATACAGCAGACAGTTGGTCTCACTCTAACAGCCTCTGTGTGTAACTGTATTCTCATTCTCTAGCTGTCTTGTTTTTCCCCTGATCGTCTCTGTCAAGGAGAGCACGCTTGCTCAGTTTGCATTTGGCTCTAGTTTGTGGATTTGTTGGGCGGTTTCATTTCATAGACTTTCTGTGACGGTGACGCAAAGATATGATCATTATACTGCCTGTAGGATGTTCTTCTGCATTACATCTTAAACAGTTTTTCAACTTATGTTCTCAACGCATTTTTATACACAAGTCCTTGTGTGGTTGAAAGATATGACCACATGGTGGTGCTATAAGAAAGCCTGATATTGTGAAGCTGTCAGTGCATTTAAGCCAACCATTGCACACTTTAGGCTGTAATGATCCAGTTATACTTATGCCGGGGGCATTTTTTGGTTTTGATAAGTTAAACTGATGGCCATATGCCGTGTCAGGTTGAGTGCCATGTTCGTGAGTGTGTGTACGTTCAATAAATTGATTAGGCTTCCTTTCACACTGGAAACGTAAGTTAACATCCTGCTGTGTGTTATAACATCACATTTAAATGGAGCACACACACGCACAGAGAGAGAGAGAGAGAGAGAGAGAGAAGAGAATGAAAGAGAGAGGGAGAGAGGGACAGAGGGAGAAAGACTGGAAGAGTATTAACATTGTTGTGTTTATTGCAGTAAATGCAGTGAAGGACTGACTCGGGACTGACTGAGAGTAAAAGGATGTTAAGGATTAATCACACACTGCACAATGTGCTCAATAAACATAAATGGGCAACGCAAACCATTCATAAACTAAAACCAACATCTCATAGATATCAACCTTTTCAAGTAACTCAAACAAACAGGTGAAACAGTTTCCTGTTGGCCTTACCGTATAATATTCCTTATTTCAAAGGTGCCTGTGTGGAACTGGTCACAGACACATGGAGGTTGTTGAAGGTCCCCTCAGGGGCTGAGTGCTTTAACTGGAAGGAATGGCCTTGCTATGCTAATGCTAGGGGATGCATTGATATGCTAATGTCTATGAAGACATCCAGAGAAGCCTGCTTGTGGATTCGTTTGACCCACTCAGTTGAAGACCAACTGTTGTGACTCTCAGTGGAGGTTCACTGTGGGTCCGGTGGAGGGATTTTCACTCTCCAGGTCCCTGATGTCATTTAAGCCTTGGTCTTTCCCTCTGCCTGTCTCACTTGCAGGCACACACCTACACACACACACAGAGTGACACACAGCACTCATACACTCTTCTGGGGTGGAGGGTAGGTCAGGCCACGTCTCCAATAGTTGCTGGCGGCATCTGACAGCTTAAGCCAAATTGGTTCTTGTTTTATTCCCCCTCTGGTGTGATGTCATGTAGCCTTGTGTTTTATGTCTGTGGGAGGCCATTAAAGAAGATATGGCCGCTAGGCAGAAGCATTGTGGGTAATTGATGGGCTGTGCTTGTGTGACAATGCTGCTGCTACTTGCGTGCGACTGTGTGCGTGACTGTGTGTGTGTGTGTGTGTGTGTGTGTGTATGAAGTATATCAATAAAGATCTCTCTCTCTCTCTCTCTCTCTTTCTCTCTCGCTCTTTCTCACTCTCTCTTTCTCTCTGTGTGTGTTAGCAGTAGAGATTCTGAACAGCATGCATGCAAAAGAAAGAGAAGGGACATGACATCTTTTTAAACTGCTACAGATTTATAATTGTAGTCCGCTCTGTACAGACTGATTTCTGTCACTTCTTCCATTTCTATTATCTCTCTTTACATCTCTCTCTTTCTTTCTCTCTCACACAATGTGTGTGTTCATGTGTGTGTGTGAGAGAGAGAGAGCGAGCTGCTCAACCGTGTAAGATGTGATTGCAGAGAAACATGGTCAGAAATCCATGTAATTATTGTGTTGACGGTCAATCTGAAATGAGTGTGGGATTGAAGGCATTTGCTGGAGTGTTTGTTTATTTGTGCTGCTTCGTTTGTTTGTTTTGTCAAAGGAACATCTGGTTCAAGTGTCCAGAATGCTTGCAGAATTAAGAATCACCAGCACACATGCGCACTCCCCCACTCTTACACACACACACACACACGCACAGATCTCTCTCTCTCTCTCTCTCTCTCTCTCTTTCTCTCTCTATCTCTCTCTCTCAAACATAGGCACAGACGCAGTCACTTACTCTCTTTCTGTCTCCATGTCTCTCTCTCACATACACACAAATACACACACAGTCACATACACACACACACACACACACACACACACACACACACACACACACACACACATACACACCCACTCCCAATGCATGCAAGGCTAAGTTGCCTTTCAATCAGCACAGGTGATTGTTAAAGGGTCTATTGCCCGGGCAACAGCTTGAGAAGCAGCTCCCGTTGTTACCACCATCACTATCCACCAATCAGCACCATCACGTCGGCACTGGTACCCTCTTACACATGCTGAGCCGAAGGGTTTGAGAGGATCACAAGAAAGAAAAAAAAGACACCCGAACAGGGTGCAAGATCTGAGGAAGTGTGCTGTGCTTAGGGCATTTACTTGTTATGTCACGACAATGACATAACAGACCAGCCTGCTATTTTTAAGTGGGACCTTCAAAAGCATTGTCTTCAACAAGCCCCCACAAGAAACTAAATGTCAGAAAAAATCGGAGCTTTCGCGTCTGAGTATGCGTGCATCTAAAGGTTTGTTTTTCCTTTGACTATGAGAATGTTGTGGGGTTGGGTTGAGAGAGAGAGTGGAATTCAGTTGACAAAAACCTATTTTGTTGGGTTTAAAGCGAAAAAGTCCCCTTAAATCTAGTCAGAACTTCTCTTCAGACCCACATGCTATGCCTGCTGTAAGGGGTGGGGGGAAATGGGCCATTAAAATCAGTCTTGTTTTTTAATTTTAATCTTTCTTTTGATAAGCTACAGTTCTACAGATCTGATAACACAGATGAAGCATGGAAATGTGGAAAAGTCTGTGTGTGCGTGAGTGCCTGCCTGTCTGTGCGTGTGTGAATGCATGTGTCAGTGTGTACACCTTTACACACACACACACACACAGACACACACACACACACACACACACACACACACACAAGAAGACAGGGACTCTTGAAACAGGCCAAAACTGTTGACGCTCACCGGATGACACAGCTTCTCTCTCTGCAGTTCATCTATGCCTGACGGTTTCAAACTCCAGGAAGACAAGAAAAATAAATAGATAAATCACTTTCTATTTTTACACAGATGGCTTTCCACTGCGCGACCAGTTATGTTTTATCCCTCCTGCTCCCTCCGCCTGTCCTACCTCAAAGCTAAATTGTTTTTTGCTAGATTGTTCTAAACTTACAAGTTGGGTAGTTTTTATGTCTGTTGTAATTTAGACAATTAGTCTGTGTCTGAATACTAAACAGAGGCAGATGGGGACATCGGAGTGGAACAGCATGAAACTGCAGAGTTTCAGAGAGCAGAACTCTCATGTAATTACCATCACCTAATTACTGCCTAATTCATATGGTCATGAATAAATTACATTTCACAGGACCGTTGAACTCAAGGGACAACCACTTAACTGAGAAAGCCTCTTGTGTAACTGTATAGTTGAACCGTTTGAGGTAGGTAACATTATCTGACATTAACTGAGCTCAGACGATGCTTCTCTAGTTCAGTATCTTTAGCAACGAGTCTGTTTAGAGTCTGTTTCTTGGTGCAGCAGAGCTGTGTTGGTGAAACTGTCAGTGTTGTTTTGAACAAGAGTGATGAGCTGATTTCAGCTTGAAAACTAGCAATGAATACTTGCCTGCTTATGCATATGTGTGCATGTGTGTGAGCATGATTATATTTCAGTGTGAGTGTGGGTGTGTGAGTCTGCGCAAGTATGTGTAGTCAAGTGTGCATGTTTCTGTGTGTCCGTGTGTGTATATCTTTTTCAAGTGTGTATTCGTGTTTATTTTTTTTATCTTTCAGCTGGTAAACTCAGTGAATTTGAATGCATTGCCGTTACCATAGTGTCAGCAACACCATGCTGGCCTGTCCTTTGACCTCTGGCAACTCTCCCATCAATTTCACAGCATACCGCTGACATGCCCCCCAAGCACCCAGTGAGATTTTCCCTCTGTGTTTATAAGTCTCTGGACTGTCAGTGAGTCTTACGGAATCGAGCTGGTTCACCAGGGTGGAGCTCGGGATAGAAGAGTGGGCTTAAAGAAAGGCTGTAGAGGGATACCCAGAAGCTCTGGTTCATAGCATGGGGTTCTCAGGCTGTAAGATCTGGACAGTGTATTTCTATCCTTCTCTGCTACATTTGAATTCCTCTGAAGTTAAATTGGAACTGGAGTTAATTAGCGCCCTCTCATCTCATTCACATAACTTAAGAGGATCCTGGAATGGCCCAGCGTGAGGTAGCCAGAAAACCAATGCAGACACATCAGAGCTGTTAAACCAGCTGGCAACATCACAAGCGTCTGGTGGACCGTTTGATTGATCAGTGAGCTCAGCGTCTGACGATTCCAACACCTTCTCCACCCCAGCCCAAGAGGCTAGAGGATAACAGAGAAGAGGGCAGTAGATTAGAGACAGGAGATATACAGTATGGGATCTTTGAGATGCCTTCAGGTTTGTGTGAATAGGGAGTGTGATAGAAGAGTTACTGTATAGACTGTAGGATGTTTTGTTATTGTAATATGAAAGGAAAGAATTGAAAATGGAGAACGATTTGTGTGTGTGTGAGTTTCTGTAAATGGTTGTATGTCCCTGTGCTGTGTCTGTAGTCGTGTGTATATCTGTCTGCACAGTATGTCCGTGTGTGCATGTGTGTGCATGTGTGTGTGCGTATAAATATGGACATGAGTTGGTTGAGTTGGTTTGTTATAGTCCATTTGAATGTGTGTGCGTGTGTGTGTTTGTCCATATGTTGTCCATGAGTTTGTGTATTGCTGCCTCATGTTGAAGCACACACAGGTCTCGGGGTGGAGAGCTGCCTTGTTATTGACTGAGACCAACATGTGATTTTGTGAAGACGTGCTCCGGGGCTTGAGGGTGGCATGGTGAGGGTGGCATGGATTCCCCTGGCTGTAGCGATTGGGATCATCCTCATCATTAAAGCCCGTCATTTGTTTCTCCACCGCGTCGCTGACAACCCATCCTCCCGCGGCGCCTTTTCAAATGGAAATGACATTCCTCCTCTCCCTCAAATCTCTTGTCAACCTCATCCCCCCATCTCTCTCTCTCTCTTCTCTCTGTCTATCTTTGCCGCCTCTGGGCTTCAAAGGAGCGTCTCTCATTGCAGGTGTTTCAGGATTAAGGCCACAGCAGGATTGTGTTTTGTTATTTAATTTCATTTCCTCTTTCTTTCGTTTCCTTGGTGTCACCTTTGATGCGGCGGCTCGTTCACCTGCACAACGCAGCTTTTGTCACATACTGCCACAACACAGCCTGGCAGCACACATTTGGCAGCAGGAGAAAATAAACATCCTATTTTTAGAATCTGTGCCAGAAAGTAGAAAAATGAAAGAGGAAGGAGGGAAACTGGGCTAATGGAAATCTGATCATATTCCTATTGTTCATACAAAGTCCTTAAAGAGGCAGTTATCTTGGTCAAAAGAGCAAAAAACCTGAACAACCAACTACTGGTCAAATGAAGTATGGCAGTGCACTTACAGCATAGTTGCTTAAGGGGCTTCTACATGTCCAGGCCCAGGGACCCATGGTTTCATAATCCGTCCATGGACGCTAGCATTTTAGTGCATCGCCTTAACTACAGTATTTCCAACTGGTTTTCCAGTTTTGCCTGAGTGACTGAACTTGTCCATGGCATGGGTTGTGGCCAACAGCAGCCCTTTTGTGTACTTTGTCAACTGGGCACCTGAGAGGTCAATCCCACTGTAGAGGTCAATCCCACTGTAGAGGTCAATCCCACTGTACTACCTTAAAAAATGACGCAAACCTACATTTTGTTGCTTAAAGGAGATAGTCCTCTCTCCTGGTGATTATTTGAGCTCAACAGCCAATGAAATGCACCCCTCCTTTCTATGATCCTGAAGCAGCACTGTTGATTGTCTGGAATAATGTCCGAGCCACTTTGTTTGTTTCCCATTTACAGAGTCAAGAGTACCCAGAGTTTTTCACACACACAAGAGGAATGTGATGAGAATTTCACTGGATGTGACAAAGTATGTTTTGGATTATAACCGAGGACTATACCTTTAACCACAGTGTAAGACAGGCCCTGATGGAGAGAACTCAGATGAAGTGTTGCTGAGTTAAAAACGGCTAAAAATGGCCCTCAGTGCCCATGTGAGTGCCCTCTGGGTGTGGTAGTGCCCGGTGGAGGTGGTCTGACCCAGTTTGACCTTGGCGTGCTGAGAACCTCTTGTTCCTCCATTAGCATAAAGCCCTGTCTGGTCTCATCGCGTCCGCTTCAGGAAAGGAGAGGAGAGGAAAGGAGACCATTCTGACCTTCCTCTTAATGCTTAATACTCCCTCATTTACATTATTGATTCGTTCCCAAACAGTGTTCTCTAGAGGGGGGAGGGGGGGGGGGGGGGGGGGGGAGACGTGTGTTTTGTAATGTCTTTGGTCTCTGAATATTATCTGAGTTAATTTTGTTGTTTTTAAATTGTGGTCCTGTTGTGTGACGAGTGTGTGTTTGTGTGTATGTGTTCACTCTATTAAACTGACAGTGCGTGTGAATGTGCATTTGTGTGTCTATGTTCAATGCATGACTGTGTGTGTGTGTGTGTGTGTGTGTGTGTGTGTGTGTGTGTGTGTGTGTGTGTGTGTGTGTGTGTGTGTGTGTATGATTTGCGTTTAAAAGAGAAAACTGAGCTGTACCTGCCTAGTAGCATCAGTGCTAAACTGCCATCAGAGGGACGTGTCTGTTTTGGTGTTGTGGGAACAGGCAGACCTTGTCAGGTCTGTTGTGTGTGTGTGAGTGTGTGTGTGTATCCAAAGTCTGTGACCAGTGTATGTCTCTGTGTCTCACTATGTCTATGCTTTTGTACTGTATACGTTTACGTGGATGGTTTTTGTGAGGATATTATTTAGATTTGTTTGCTAATTATGTGTAGGCGTGGAAGAGTGGAAATATTCATGAGCTGCTCATCTGTGCATACATGTCTTTATATGCCCATGTCTGCATACATAAAGTATGTGTGTGTTTGTGTATCCATGTTTGTACGTCTGTGTGTGTCTGTGTGTGTGTGTGTATTAATGTTGGTGTTTGAGGTGCCTTGGTCACCCTCTCTTTAGTGTGTGTTTGTGTGTGTGTATTAATGCTGGTGTGTGAGGAGCCTTGGTCACTCTCTGGTGTGTGTGTGTGTGTGTTTTTTTTTTTGTGTGTGTGTGTGTGTGTGTGTGTGTTTGGCTGCTGTAGGGAACAGCAGGGTGCATTGCTCCTCAGACCGTGAAGAGGCCGGTGAGAGGAGCTGACAGAGAGAGAGAGGTCACGCTGGACGCTAAACTAACCCTGAGGTCCTCCTCCCAGGATGAGGGGCTAAATAAAGCAATTGTGTGTGTGTGTTTGTGTGTGTGTCTGTGTGTGTGTGTGTGAGTGTGTGTATGTGTGTGTGTCTGTGTGTGTGTGTGTGTGTGTGTGTGCGTGTGTGTGTGTGTGTGTGTGTGTGCGTGTGTGTGTGTGTGTGTGTGTGTGTGTCTGTGTGTGTGTCTGTGTGTGTGTCGGTGCACACGTGTATCTGTTTGTGTCCCTGAGTGTTTGTGGGTATGTTTATGTAAAAAGGTTGCTGAAGGACTGAAATGATTCATCGTTGCATACATAGTGTCTCTCTTATGTAAAGTCCAACTTCTCCACATTCAGAATTAACACCATGAGCATCAGTCAGATGTGTGTGTAGACTTGGTAACTTTCTGATTGGTGGTCACATCCTGTTTTTACATCAAACTTTTAGTATGTACTGTATCAAAAGATATTGATGAGTCCTGGAATTAAAAAGAACATTTGTGACTGCATCAAGGAGGGACAGAGAAATTGGACTATGGACATGCGTGATGGAGAATTGAGCAGGTCACACTGGGTTGTAGCATCTGGTGCCTGGTGTTATCATTCTGATGTTGATTCATTGGAAACAAGATCATTTTTAAAACCTGTTTAGGATTCCCAAAATAAGTCACTTGGGGTTGTGTCACACAGAAAGGCTGTGTGTGTTCCCTATCTTTTGTGTATTTGTTATTATGTTCAGGTTAGTTGGGTTTGGAACAATTCCAACACAAATGCAGAGCTGGGCATACCTGTATTTTGCCCATCCTCATCCGATATACAGCTTGAATAGTTATGCATAACTTTAATAGTTACTACTAATTATTCGTTGGGCAGCATTCAAATCCTGTGTCTTTTTTCTCCAAGCACTGCCTGAGTATTTAAAGACATTTTATCAGGCCTGGGGATTACAACGAGGGCCATTAAATATTTAGATAAATGTGTTATTATACCGCCACCAAACCCTCGTAAACAAGTCTAGGAAGGGAAGGTGCATCTGCTTTGCTCTCCTCTGCTTTCCCTCCGTAATGCTGCTGGTTTACGAGGGCCTCTTGTGTTCTCCAGGATGTGGCTGGGGGTCTGGTATCCCTCACGTCGTAATTCAACGCCGGGGTCTGCTCTGTCTTTCCCCACCGACCGTAAACAGGACGCCCCATCGGCATGGCAACCGTAACCGCCCGGCAGTGAACATGCCCCATGAGCCTCTCTGTGGCCACGCGGTCCCGTCGCTGGTGTCTAGAGCACATCACACACCTCCCGGCTCAGAGTGTGATTTTAACTTTCTTACATGACAAGACTACAGAGTTCAGATAATGAAAATGAAATGAAATAACAAAGCCATACTGTAGTTCATTGTCTTTGATTTAAAAGAAACATAAGAATGAAATGGCAAAGAAATAATACTCTTATCGCAACGGGGTATAATAGCGCCATGTGCGTGTTATCGGCTACATTTGCGTTGTCATGATAATCTAATTAATAGACTTAGCAAATCGATAGTTTAACAGACTGGCCGATTGTTTAACGGACTGGCCGATAACCGATGCAGCTACGCTAAGTTACTTTATTGATCAGCTGTATTAGCAAATAGCTTAAAGGTCACCACATTTTACCTTTGCAATAAATCGACCAATGAAAATGTCATGTATTGGGATACATATCCTTTCTCCAGCTCTTCATGTCTCAATAAGAGTCGAACACCTTAAAGGTAGTATCACTGTGCCATTTCTCCTGATTCTAAACTTACCCAACACTCTCAGAAGCACTCCACACCTCACCCACAGCACGCTTAACCCGTGTTAATATTTTAGAGACTGGAGCGTGCTACACTCTTACACTGCGTACACTGCATCACTAGGCCATGTTTAACACAAAATGCTAGCATCATGATGGGCGTCCCTCCAGGTACTCCGCCAACCTCCAAACCACATGCACGGTGTGCTTAAGACTTCAATAATATTAATATTTCAACTCCTGAGGCATCGTGCTACTCTTTAGACCATGCTACTGCTGTTACGGAGACAAGGTCCTCTGTCACGACCAGCCTGGTCTGAACATAGCTCTGCTAAAAGCCTTATGTGGTCTTGAACAGAGAGGACAGGAGCTCCTTACAGCAGCTACACCTGTCGTAGCTTTTCACCTGGATAAGGGGATGAATGAGAGATAAGGCTGCTAAGGGAATAGTAAAGACATCATACCAAATAGATCTGGTAATTTCTGATTGGACAAGAGGCATTCAATGAGTAAAGATATCCTGGAGCAGACCCACTCAGACTGTTCACTGCTACAGTCACTCTGGGTTTGATATACTTGAACCGTTAAATTGTACCACGTCAAACTTCCATTCACTCAAAGCGAGAGAGCAGAATGGCAGGCAGCGTGTACATTTTTTTTTAAATTTACGACGTTAAGTTAGAGGAATTGAGAGGAAATGAAGGAGCAAGTGAAGCAAATTAACAGTTAACGTGAAGAGTTGTGGTGGTCTCGTGTGTGTACTTGGGTTTTGTATTCCAATGGTTAGTCGCAGTGGCAGGACAGCTCAGCGTAAACCCTCCTCCAGGCCCGAGAGTGTATCACGGAGAGTGAGGTTTGAGTAAGAGATTTATGGAGATGTCTTGACCCATATCTGTCATGCTGAGGTAATGGAGTACTTGCTTTTAGACTTTAGTCAAAACTAAATTTAAAAAAATGTCAACGGGTTGTTATACTGTGTGTGTGTGTGTGTGTGTGTGTGTGTGTGTGTGTGTGTGTGTGTGTGTGTGTGTGTGTGTGTGTGTGTGTGTGTGTGTGTGTAGGAGCTCAGCCCTGTGATAATACATTATTACACCACGCTGTTAAAAAGTAAAAAAAAAAAAAAAAAAGAACTGGTAACGTCAGAGCTCATGAAAAAAAGTCTTTAATAATTTAGCCCCATGGCCTGTTTTCACTAGCCTGGTGACACCAGCCTACGTATTTCCGCCTGAATTGATTTCAAGCTCATACTCAGTCTGGCCCAACCCCATTGACAATCGTCTCCAGAACTCAAAATTTTGCAGGACCAATCAGCGAACAGTTCAGAGCTGTGACGCAAAACTCGCCTTGACACGAAAAAGACACGAAAAGCTATCGGAAAAGTTGTCTCAACTCTCGAGAACATCAGAAAATTAAAAGGAGAACAAGAGTATTTTCTTGTAAGTTTTATGATTGGAAAGGACGTCGTAGCTCTTCTCCCAACTGGCTTTGGGAAGAGTTTAATCTACCGAATGCTTACTAAACGTTGCTGATTGGTTAAGGGAACTCCAATGATTTTAAACCTCAAGATAAGCACCCGCCCATCTCGGAAACCAAAATGCATTGGGTTGGCCCAGACTGAAAGACGGAATGAAATGGAGTCACAGGCTGGTAATGGCCAGGCTATGTTTTCACTAGCAAACTGCAAGTATACATCAACAGTGGATTCACATAGGACCCGGTTCCAATAGTACAACTTGGTGGGCAAATCCGAAAGGAATTTGACCTACCATAGCATAAAAACCAAAACTACTAGAAGCACAGACAGCTTTGTTTGAAATGTTTATCTGGAATTAAACAAATATTTACATACCTCAACATGCTTTCTCAGGTTGGATGGTGGATTTTTGTAGAGATGAAGTTTGTGTGTGGTAAATTAGAAAAATCTCAAACATGGACTTCAGATATGGCCATGGGTGCTCTGCTGAGGAATCGTCATCTTTATCTGTAGCCATCGTCACCACCACCAAGTTCAAACTGAACTGTTCAAAAAAATGCAGCAAACACTTTGAACTTGACTGACAGCGTAGGAGTGATTGGTTTTTCTCACATATTAGAAGACAAAATAATATTCTTCCGCTGACTTCAAAGCTATATTTTAAAGTAACGAGAACTGGACTTTTCGTAGAAATGTCGTGGAGTCAAAAGAACAAAATTCACCCTCAAGTAAAGTGCAGATACTCGTAAAATCTACTTTGGTACTGTCCATCCCTGCTGTGTGTGGATATGTGTGTGTGCATGTGTGAGTGTGTGCGTGTGTGTGTGTCACTGGTCCTCATTAGCCTCGGTGAAGCTCCCGTCAAAGACAGTCAGGAACAGGGGTTAACGTTGTCATGGCGACATGGTGAAAATGTGACACGTAAAAAGAAAAACTGTCAGACCTCATCCCTCAGCTGTCTCAGCTGTGAGGTGTGTATGTGTGTGTGTATGTGTGTGTGACTGTTGTGCATGTTTGAGTCTGAATGTGAGTGAGTGAGTGTGTGTGAAAGTTCTTGTGTTTGTGTGAGAGTGTGTGTGTGTGAATGTGTGTGTGTGAGTTTGTGTTTGAGTGCGTGTGTGTGTGTGTGAATGTGCGTGTGTGTGAGTGTGTGTGCGTGTGTGTGAATGTGTGTGTGTGTGTGTGTGTATTTGTGTGAGTGTGTCAGGAAAGGAGAGAACAAAGACGGAGGAGGGGGTTGAACAGTCAGAGGGCTACAAACATTCATTTTAAGAACATGACAAAACACTTTGTGACCATGAGCCCATAGCCAGTGAGTCACCCAGTGAGGTGCCCCAGGGATGTTTGTGATTGGATCAGAGACCTGTCCGTTACAGCTTCGTCCCATGTCAGTGGAGAGGTCGTGATGGGGCGGAGATGACTGTGCTCCGTGGCTGTAGGGAGAGTGTCCTCGGAGCCGTGGGATCTCTCATTAAAAGGGTGTGTGTTTCTCCAGTGCCCGGGCCTCTGCCCATCTTAATGCCAGTCAAAATGCCAATCAGGCCTCTGTGCCCTCAGCGGGCATTAGCAGACAGAGGGTTGACAGGTCTCAGGGCTAATCTTCAGGGTGCCTTTTCATTTCACTCTTGCTCCTTGATGTGAAAACACACACACACACAGACACGCACACACACACACACACACACACACACACACACAGACACACAGACACACACACACACACACACACACACACAGACATACACACACAGACACGCACAGACACACACACAGATTCAGACATGTACATACACACACGTACATATACATTCAACCCATGATACACATGCCTTAATACATATACACATTCACACTCAAAAACATAAATGTCTTAAAGGCTGACTAGCCTTGGATGACATCACTTAACTTACATCACTTTCCAGTATGCACACACACACACACGCACGCACACACTCAGACATGTACACACAAGCACGTACACACACATACAGATACATACAACCAGTTTTAAGCAAAAACCTCTAATACACATGCCTACACACATATACACGCTCACACTCACAAACATAAATATTTTAAAGGCTGACTGGCCTTGGATGACATCACTTTACAGCATGCACACACACACACACACACACACACACACACACACACACACACACACACACACACACACACACAGCCCTGGACACTCATACATACACAGCCATGTACACACATACACACACACACTCAGACATGTACAAGCACAAACACACACATCACTTTCTAGCACTCGCACACACACACCCACATCCTACAAACCAACACAGACACACACACACTTGTGTGCAGACACACACACACAACGTTCTGTCTTAATCACTCTGGCAGTCTATTCTCATTATGTCAATTATCCCAGAGA
>NC_137925.1:12890254-12902754 GCF_963457725.1 Sprattus sprattus
CTTTACCATACATCAGCTCTGTGTAGTTCTATTTAGCACTGTGTTCTGTGTAGGTCTGTGTAGTTTTAGTAAGCTCTGTGTAGTCTACGTAAGCTCTTTGTAGGTCTGTGTAGTCTTAGTAAGTTCTGTGTAGTCTTAGTAAGCTCTGTGTAGGTCTGTGTAGTCTTAGTGAGTTCTGTGTAGTCTTAGTAAGCTATGTGTAGGTCTGTCTAGCACTGTGTAGTCTTAGTAAGTTCTGTGTAGTCTTAGTAAGCTCTGTGTAGGTTTGTGTAGTCTTAGCAAGTTCTGTGTAGTCTTAGTAAGCTCTGTGTAGGTCTGTGTAGCACTTTGTAGTCTTAGTAAGTTCTGTGTAGTCTAAGTAAGGTCTGTGTAGCACTGTGTAGTTTTAGTAAGTTCTGTTTAGTCTTGTGTAGTCTTAGGAAGTTTTGCGTAGTCCTATTTAGGTCTGTGTTGTTATATGTAGCACCATGGTCCTGGAGGAACGTTGTTGCTTCTCACTGTGTACTGGATTAGCTGTATGTGGTGAAAATGACAATAAAGCTTATCTACAAACTCTACCAAGCCCATCTCTCCTTTGTTATGATTTCCTCTCCTTTGCACCCCATTTTCTCTCCTCTCTTCTTGTCTCCTTTCCCCTCTCTTCTCTTCTGTCCACTCCCCTCCCCACTTCTCTCCTCTCCTCTTCTCTCTTCTCCTCTCCATCCTGACCCTCTACATGTAATACTCGCTGGGGGGTGGGGTTTGTTAGAGAGAAGGTTAGCTATGGAAGAGATGTAGCCATGGGCGTGTTCCTCTCGCCCGTGCTGGGCTGGGGTTAGCTGTGGCAGGGACGGTGATGTTGAGGTGGGGTTATTATGGCCTGGACGGCATGTCCTCGTCTCCAGTGTAGGTGGTAGTGCTGCGCTTGGGTTTTTAACCGGGAGAGGGCTGGTGTGTTCCATTCATCAGTGTAGAGGGTGTCGATGTTGGGTTCACGGGGAACTGAGACGACGTTCCCCACACTGAAGATGGTTGTGCTGGGTCAGGGTTGGTTCAACATAGATGGTAGACTAAGCGTCTTTGAGTATTTAGAAAAGCGTTATATAAAAATGTAATATTGTTATTGTTATTAGAAAAGCAGTAGCCAGAAGGTGCAGCGCAAACCTCACTCCCCGACACCAGAAGAGATGTCCTAGTGACAGACACTAGCACCATGGGTGTTAGCTTCCTTACTAGCACACCCGCCTCCAATACCGGAGGTTGCGAGTTGCGAGTGCTTGCCTACTCAACGCAGGTTACACTGTGCGGCAAAGGACTGTGCTTGTCAACTCAACGCAGGTAACACTGTATGGTGAAGGACTGTGCTTGTCAACTCAACGCAGGTAACACTGTATGGTGAAGGACTGGGCGGGTCAACTCAACGCAGGTAACACTGTATGGTGAAGGACTGGGCGGGTCAACTCAACGCAGGTAACACTGTATGGTGAAGGACTGGGCGGGTCAACTCAACGCAGGTAACACTGTATGGTGAAGGACTGTGCTTGTCAACTCAATGCAGGTAACACTGTATGGTGAAGGACTGGGCGGGTCAACTCAACGCAGGTAACACTGTATGGTGAAGGACTGGGCGGGTCAACTCAACGCAGGTAACACTGTATGGTGAAGGACTGGGCGGGTCAACTCAACGCAGGTAACACTGTATGGTGAAGGACTGGGCGGGTCAACTCAACGCAGGTTACACCGTGGGGCACTGGAACAGGGGAGGGGTTTAGCAGGGGCAGTGTGATGATGTGCCCACAAGACAAATCATCAAACTACAGCATTTATTAATTTGATTATAAACGATTATTGATTATTTTGGTTATACTTTGTTTATGGTGTTTGTGTTCACTGTTGGGCGTTTTCCTTTTCCATACAAGGAGTGCAATGGTAGCATTATGAAAATAATATTATTTTACATTATCTCCCTCTGGAACGAAATACTGTTTTCTGATTGGCTAATGGGGTGTACATTAAGTTCGTATAACCGGACACCTTGGACGTAGTCCAAGTAGAAACGTTACATCGCCGTTCCATATCAATGTTCTTGAATGGTTACCATTGACAACCAACGTAACGTTTATTTTTTGACAGCTAGGATAATTTGAACCAAGATAGCGGCGTGTTGGGACAAGTTAGTGGGCAATGTTTTATGACAATTAAGCTATCTACACGACTTTTTATATGTCTAAATTGACTCGGTTAGTTGTTTATGTTCTACACGAATGTTGCAGAGTATTGTAATTCTTAACTGAAAGTCTCGAATATTATTTGTAGGCGGCTGTTAGCGCTTAGAAAAAAAAAACATTGAAACAGATGGTAGCTCACACGGCTAACTAGCCGGCTCGATTGTGAGCCTTCGACCAAAATTACTAAACTTGACCTCCCTGTTGCTCTGTCCAACTTCACCTTCAACGGAAACATGGAGTTCAACTGTAAATAGTAAAACCTTATGAACAATACCTGTGTCCGTTTACTTTACAGAGGTGAGCTCATGAGTGTCACTTTGCAGCAACGCCCGGGGAAACTAAAGGTCCAGTTCCACGCACTACTTTCTCACTACTTTCTCTAACGGGAGCACTAGGCTTCAAATCAAGAATTCATCAGGTTATTTTGCATATTAAATTTCCTAAAGATAAAGGAAATTCTAAATAATAATAATAATAATAATAAAAACATTTTTGGATGTTGTAAACGGGAGATAAGCGGGATAACGGCCTCCGAGCTGTCCAGTTCTACAAAGTTAATGGACTTCTGCGGAGCAACCGCGTCGTGGTGTTCTTTGCCCCGCAGCGTCCATTAACTTCGTAGAACTGGACAGCTCGTCGGCCGTTATCCCTTACTTAACGTCTAGTTTCATTTTGCTTTATTTAATGGATTTTAATGATTTTACATTTTTTGAATAGACCAAGGCGGTGACCAATTAAATAGTTTGTTGTAATCTGTGGTGGTTTGAAAAAAGCAGGACTATGTTTGGACATTTAATTAGCTTAAGAGAACAGGTTAGAGGGCCTTGTAAGGGGTTGTTGTTGTTTCTGGTACACTTATATTAAATCCTGGGCTTATTTTAAAAGAATGATAGTTCTGATATAAAGACAAGTGACTACCGTAGATTTCCTACTAGCTGGTTAGCATGCTAGGTAGATTGCTAGTGCAGTCTGTAACACCATGTCCAAATGGCAAGCCACGCCCACTCAAAGCGAAGCAAGCGTTTAGCTTCATTGGCATGTATCAGTACCGTTAGTTGTTGAGCATTACACCAGGAAGATTCCAGAATGTACCGGAATGTTTGCTGTTTGTTGCAAAAAAAGCCTCTCATCCTGTTCCTGAAAGAGCAGCAGTATGGAGCCATAAAGCAGTGAGTTAGGTTGGTGCTGTGAGCAGCGCTGGAGGCCGGTTGTCGTGAGTACCAGAAGGAGTCATCAGTCACGCACAGAGAATCAGCTGCAGGCTTCACAAGGCTTCCGGAGCTTTCTCCGAGGTGAGGTGTTGATGGGATGAGAGCCGAAGTCTGGAGGGAATAGAGAGAGAGAAAAATAAGGAGGGAGAGAGGGAAAGAAAGGAAATGAAAGAGGAGAGAGGGCGAGAGAGGGACGATGAGGAAGTGCAGAGGATGGGAGAAAAGGCAGGGAGGGAGGCAAAATACTTGTAGCGATAGAGAGGGAGACAGAGAGAGCTTCAGAGAGAAAGTCTGAGAGAGAGAGCAAAACAGAGAGAGGACAAAGTGAGACAGAGAGAAGGAGAGATGTCCTGCCCCAGCAACCCTGCTGTCTACCCTATCACACACACACACACACACACACACACACACACACACACACACACACACACACACACACACACACACACACACACACACATTCTCTCTCTCACACACACTCACTCACTTAAACACACACACATACTCACCCACACACACTCTCTCTCTCACACACACACACACACTCACTTACTTACACACACACATACACATTCCCTCCCAGCATGAGCAGGCTGTTCTGTTGGCCTCTCCATCAGACTGCCTCTCCTCCTCTCTCCTGTTGTCTCCACACACACACACACACACACACACACACACACACACACACACAGACACATCCACACACACACACACACACACACACACACACACATATACACATGTCGCCCCCGCTGCCCCTCTCATAGCTCTGTACATTACCCATAAATCACCTGTCCTTCAGCCCGCTCACTGCCAGGGCAGCCTTTCAATAACCCCCTGCACATCCCCCATTCCCCTCTCCTCCACTCTTCTCCTCTCCCATCCCCCTCTCCTCCACTCTCCTCCTCTCCCATTCCCCTCTCCTCCACTCTTCTCCTCTCCCCTTCTCTTCTCCTCCACTCTCCTCCTCTCCCCTTCCCCTCTCCTCCACTCTTCTCCTCTCCCCATCCCCCTCTCCTCCACTCTCCTCCACTCCCCTTCCCCTCTCCTCCACTCTTCTCCTCTCCCATTCCCCTCTCCTCCACTCTCCTCCTCTCCCATTCCTCTCTCCTCCACTCTCCTCCTCTCCCCATTCCCCTCTCCTCCACTCTCCTCCTCTCCCCTTCTCTTCTCCTCCCTCTCATCTCTTGTCCTTCCTCTTCTGGACGCTCCTCTCATCTCTTTATCTCTCTTTTCTTCTCTTCCCTTTCTCTTCTCCTCACCCTCATCCTCCTTTACACATGCACTGTACAACGCTTCTTTCCTCTCCTCTCCTCTCCTCTCTAGACATTTATGTCCGTTATGCTTATCACTCCATTCCTCTGTCATATCCTCTGTTCTTTGTCCAACACTGCTTCTCTGCTGTACCCTTCCGTTTGATTCTTAAAGGTCCAGTCCTTGATTGTAATCCATTACAGTGTTTGTCGAATTCTCTTCTCTTCTCTGCTCTTCTCTTCTCCATTTTCTCTCTACTTCTGTTCTTTTTGCTTATTTTGTTTTTCCTCTTTGCTTGTTTCCTTTCCTCTTTCCTCTACTTTCTTCTCCATTAACTTAATCCCTCCCCTCTCCTCTTTTTTCCTCTCCAGATTTTCTACTCCTCTCTTCCCCTCTCCTCTCTCTTATGTTCTGTTGCTCACGCTCAAGCATTCAAATGTCAATTCTTGTCTGTAATGTCTAGCAGATCTCGCTGGACTGCTGGCATTTTTGGAAGTCTGTATGTGTGTGTGTGTGTGTGTGTGTGTGTGTGTGTGTGTGTGTGTGTGTGTGTGTGTGTGTTTACATGTACAGTATATGCTTGTGTATGTGGGACTTTGTTTGAAGAATTTCTGTGTATGTGTGAGTGTGGTAGTCTTAGAGCACTGGATATGGGCTTTCAGAGAGAGTCGGAAGTGGGCACATCCATGGAGATGTAATTTGCATACATATTACATTAGCTTTGTGCATTTTTAATGAGCAGCCCTCGTGTGTGCGTGTGTGTGTTTGCGCACACGTGCAGTGTGCAGTGTGTGTTTGTGCTCTGTTCACCCATAGCATTTGCTCCTGTTTCCTGCTAGCATGGTAACAGTAACATGTGTATACATATTGTGTGTATGTGAGAAAGATTGTGTGTGAATATATGTATGTGTGTGTTTGCGCACACCTGCCTGTGTAGTTGCACGTGCATGTGTGAGTGTGTGTTGGTGTTTGTGTGTGTGTGTGTTAAAGCATTACAGTGGCACTATCTCTTGAGACTGAGGAGGCATGTAGCGTGTTGCCTGTTGCTATGCGGGAATGTTTCTTGCCAGTCCTGTTGCATTATGTGCTAGTCTGCATTATGGCCTGGTCTTTGAATGGAGTTTCTACCACCAGCTTCTCAGAACAGAATTACATCACACCCATGCATACTGCAGTGGAGTTGCGCGACGAATGGGTTTGTGCTTTGACTGCACGGAATAAAACAAGTGCACGTCGTAGATTTATTGAGAGTACACTATATGAACTACATTTAACTTTAGATGATTAAATCACTGCTAATTTTAATGAAACTGACTGAATCACTGCCACCAGAAGGAGTTTTTGACCTCCAGTCAATTGAAAGGAAATTCAGTTATATTTCTTGTCATTCCAAATCCACACAGAAGGATACAGACAGACTATATTTCACCCAGACCACATTGCAGTAAAACTTGCAGGTGTATAGTAAGGGGTAACATTGCAACTCAGTGCAGAAACACACCATAACCTGCAACAAACAGACCAGAAAGGTGTACTCTGTGTGCATAATATTTTCAGCCTAAAGACCAAATGGAAACTACACACACACTCATACATCCACAAACACACACACACACACACACACACACACACACACACACACACACACACACACAAAGATATAAATCTATACATCAACCCTGTGCAACATTGCATGAAGTCTGCAGAGCAGAAAAAAACATTGTGTAACATACCACCAGTCCAATAAATACAATATGGGCAATGAGATGGCATGGGAGTGCTGCAGAGCAAACATGGTGTTCTGTATCCACGGAGACAGACTCCTCACTGCAGGGATGTGGAAAATTCACACTAACTGGTACATCCATCCACTTCACAGAGCCCAGTCACACTCACTCACATGAGCATATGGTGCCAACTGGTGATTGACAGATTTTCCCCATGTGTGTGTGTGTGATGATATAAAAAGGGATAATGAGCATGAGACAGAGCATTCTACGGTTATATATAAAAAGGGGTTGTCAAAATAACGTGTTCATTTCGATTGATCAATTGTAGAAAAATAACAACAATGTCAAAAAATGTACACACATTGATCACTCTCTGTGAAAACCCTTGACCCCATATTGGATAAAACGCTCAGAAAGCTCAGAAACTCTTGGCAAAAACCTCTGGAAATCATGATTGTAACAACAAACTCTTATTCAACAATACTATATAAAAAAAACATGAGGTGAAGCCAGGTTATTTGGTGACAAAAGTTTGCCAGCTAGCAAGATCAGTGCTTTACTTGTTGGTGTGGTTTGACATTACCTAAGTTAGTTATATATATATATATATATATATATATATATAATAAAGCAGATTTTTAAGTGTTTTTAGATTAATTAATCACTAAGCATCTATTAAATAAGAATAATTGTTAAATTGCTGAACAATATATATATATATATATATATTTATATAATTTACATTTTTACAATTCTTTTTTTTATGTATTTATTTATTTATCCGAAATTGTGACAATAATATCTATGAAATGGGTTATGCCAATAAAGCTTACTATAATTTGAATGTGAGAGCGAATGAGAAAAAGGCAAAGCAGAAGTGGAAGAGGAAAATAAAGTGGTTAAATGAAGAAAGATAGGCTGAGCAACATGCAGGCTGAGCAACGTTGAAAGACGGGCAGAGAGAGATAACGACACAGAACCATGAAACGAGCGAGTGAGTGAGAGAGGGATAGACTGAGATTGACTGAATGAACGTGTGTGAGAGGGAGATGGATGGCCCGTGTGAATGAGTGATTGAGCATGGGATGGAGAGAGGGAGGGAGGGGTGGGGAGAGAGAGAGCATTTATTTGTTTACTCAGTGTGTGATTGAGTGCTAGGGGGACTACAGTCCAAGGCTGCAGAATTAATCTGCCCACGGCGTGGTCATGTGATTAAGTGCTGGCGTCGGGGTTGAGTGTGGTGTAAGTCACAGCAGAGGGATAATCAACACGTGGATGGGCGCCGCTCCCCGGGGGGAATCTCAATCCCTCAGCTCCACAGTAAACCTCACATCCATACAACATATATAACGCATACGCTTACTCCATAAGAAACAAATACATTCATACACCACATATAACATACACATACACGCTTACTCCATAACAAAAAATACATACACACACCATATATAACATAGGTATATGCTTACTCCACGAGAAACAAATACATCCACACACATATAAATATAGGCTTACTCCATAAGAAACTCATACATCCACACAACAGCTAAGAAATAAATATAACCATACGCTTACACCATAACAAACAACTACATTGGTTCTCTATACATAACAAACTCCTCCTTTCTCTAAAAAAAACATATAAGCTCCATTGAGAAACAACTACATCCACACTCCATGTATAGAAATAAATACACTCCAATGGCACTCCAACTCGAGGCACTTCCCAGGTGGTTTGAACAAGAACGTTTACAGGATCGGACCCCTTATCTGTTTCCATTGTAGTGCAGGAGCCTACAGGTGATGTAGCCTAATATTTTGCTCTTCCATTGTGACATTAATTCCAGGAATGGTAAAATAATGATTTATTCGCCCAGTGGGAGCACCAACATTAGACCTCGCAACTAGAGATTTTCTAGATAATGTAAGGATTGCCGACGAAGGTCAAGTCCACAGTTGAATTTTGCTAAAAGTTGCTAACACTCAATTAGGGCATTAAATGGCTTCATTACAGCTGTAATTACTTGTTAAATGAATATACCAGCACCACTATGATTTATTAAAGCCCATATTCTACCCGACATTATGCTTCTGTTCATTCGGTGAAGGTTACCTCAGCAAGCTGACTATGTGTGCTATAATTTATTTTCTTATATTCACTGCGTGACTTCTGGTAAACCTCACTGGTTTTAAAAATGGCGCTTGTTGTTGCCTTCCATTCATGACACATTTAACCAATAAGCATCAACCATCACTGCAAGTGCCAGCCAGCAGTTTCAGGGCCACGCAGGAGTACCTACCCCAGAGTAAGCACTAATTTGGCCACCGAAATCGGACCTGACAGGGGACCTACAGGAGCTGTTCCTGCAGTGGAGAACCGCCTACAGGTGCCTATGTCTCACGGTTCTTCCCCACCTTCCTGTTTGCTCTGACATCTAACTCTGGACAGTCAGAGGATTCCCGGCCTGCCCTAGTGTGTGTGCTACTGCCTGGTTCATTAAAGAACTCTTTTATTCATCACTCCTGTCTGCCCCTCTTTCGCGTCTTTCCTACACCAAGCCCTGACAGAAACAAATACATCCACAATCCATATCTAACAGGAAACACCTCCAGGCTCCATATACAACAAAAAACCTTTCTCCATAGGATACAAAACATCCACACTCCATATTTATAGAAATAAATATACTGTTACTCTTTAAGAATAAAATATATTGGTATTCCATATGTAGGGGAAAATGCATAGTCTGCTGGTCAGTATTGGAAAATAAATTGGACAAATTGGATCCCGCTGATTAAACGGTTACAAATACATAATACCTCTATAATTCATATCCGTTATATCTCTATAATACAAATACATTATATCTCTATAGTAAATAAACATTTTATATCTTTAAACCATACATTGTATATATCTCAATAATACACATACATGTGTAGAACAAACAAACCTCTGCACTCAGTAAGACACAAACACACAAACAGCTCCTTTCTCCATAAGAAATCTTCCTTTGCCTTTAATACATCCTTTTTCCATAAGTAAGAAAGCCCATATGTGAGAAACATATATATCCATCCTCCATCTTTTGCAACAATGATATTACTATTATTATTATAACTATTAATCACCTCATTTTTGACAAATAAATAGGTCCTTTCTACATATATACAAAACAAAGATATTCTTTCCATACATACCAAGCTTCATACCCTTGCTTTGCCTTGCATACCGCATGCCCCATGCTTAAGGGATGTAATCAATAACTATGTACATAATCAAAATCCATTTAAGTTAACTAAACCTTAAGCCTATGCGTTCAGTATGCATGTGGTAGGATAACTACTGTATTGGCATTCAGGAAAATAAAAAGGATAACTGATGTGTTCACGTCAGCTTTAATCACAGCTCCCTCTGCACTGCTAGACTCCCATCCATCCCTGTGTTAATGTTCCACTGTCAACCAGGTCAGAGGTGGGAGGGTTTCCTGGGGGAAGACTGCTGTGGACAGGTGTGTGTTTATCTGTGTGTATGTGTATGGGAATTACTGTATGTGTGTGTGAGAGACAGAGAGAGAGAGAGTGTTTATAGGAGTGTGTGTGTGTGTTTATAGGAGTGTGTGTGTATGTGTGTGTGTGTGTGTATGTGATACAGAGAGAGAGAGAGAGAGTGTTTATAGGAGTGTGTGTGAGTGTGTGTGTGTGTGTGTCTGTGTGTGTGTGTGTGTGTGTGTGTGTGTGTGTGTGTGTGTGTGTGTGTACGTAGTCAGTCACTAAGTGCCTCTCTTGACCTTGGGCTTTCTCTATAGAACATGGCTGCCAGCCAGGTGTTCCCCAGCAAAAAAACGTCATCTCCTCTTCATGGATGTGTGTGTGTGTGTGTGTGTGTGTGTGTGTGTGTGTGTGTGTGTGTGTGTGTGTGTGTGTGTCTGTGAGAGAGAGAGAAAAAAGCGAGAAAGAGATAGAATTCATAGCTCCTGTATTGAGAGGGATTTTTATGTAGACACGACAAATCCGTTTTTACAGCCTAATAAATGAGTAACCATTTGTTGATGAATCATTTATAACTGTGTAGTAAATGTTGTATTTATCCTTGGTGAATCATTAATAAACACTCATAGGTTATTCATAACACATCACAGCACACGCAAGCCTTGAAATGGTTATCTTTAGCTACAATCAATTCCATCTGTCAATACACTAACACACCTAAACACATGAAGACGATGACATTTCTTCTCAGTCAAGTGGGCTATCACCTTAGCCTTCTTCTTATTTCATTTAGATGAATAATTCATGCTAAGTAATGATGCTGCTTTTCCCTCTGGCGATCTCTGTGCTAAATCACGTCTGTGTCTCCCTCTCTGCTGACCTATGGCTGATGAGAGAGTTAGAGGTTTGACACACAGCTGACTCCAGCACAGGTGTGTAATGACAGGGGCAGTAGACAGTGACGTCCAAAGATCAGCAAACAGAAGACACAAGGGTCTTGTGTCTTATTATGAGGACTGCTTCAACAAAGAAACAGTAAGATAGGGAACTGGATTTGCCTACCTCTACCTCTTTCCTCAGTTTTCTCTTTCGCTCTCCATCCCTTATTTATCACTTTCAGTCTCCCCTCGCTCTTCTATCTTTCTCTTTGGTTTTCTCTCCCTCGCTCTCCAAACCTTTTCTATCTTTCTCTCTCTCCCTCACTCTTCTATCTTTCTCTTTGGTTTTCTCTCCCTCGCTCTCCAAACCTTTTCTATCTTTCTTTCGCTCTCTATCTTCCCCTCGTTCTCTCTCTCCCTCACTCTTCTATCTTTCTCTTGTGCTCTGTAACACTCTTTTCTCCCTTTCACACTTTATCACTTCTATTCTAACCCTATTCTCTCTCTCTCTCATACACTCTGCCACTCTCTCTGTCTCTTTTATTTATTTTTAATGTGATGGTCTGCACTTTGTTGTTTTCGATTTAGTTGTATGTATATATTATTACTGACATCCTGTGAGAAAGTTAGACAGAGGTCTAATAAAGGAGTGTTAAATCTCTCTCTCTCCCTCCCTCCCTCCCTCCCTCTCTCTCTCTCTTTTCCCAAAAACAGTTGGGGTTGCTGACTCAGCGTTTGCTCCCTCTGTTTGACCTTCAGGACCAGATGCTCACTGGCTCTGGCTCCATCTCTTTTCCCCCTCTCCTCTCTAACCTCTTCTCCTCTCCTCTGTCACCTCTCTTCTCCTCTCCTCTCTCTTATCTCCTCTTCTCTCTCATCTCTCTTCTCTTTCCTCTTCACTTCTCTCATCTCTCTCGTCTCCTCACATCTCTCTCCTCTTCTCTCCCCTCCTCTCTCTCCTATCCTATCTCTCAAATCCACTCTCTCCCCACCCCATCCCTCTCCTCTCCCCTCCTCCACTAATGGGGCTTAAGGGCCAGCATTAACGTCAGGCTGGTACACTCTGAATTAGCCCGGCTTTTTTGCTGCGTTGCATGGACACGTCAAACACACACGTGGCACCAGTCGCCGTCTGGTCAGAGAGAGAGGCCCACGCATGCGTGTGTGTGAGTGAGAGAGGGAGAGAGAGAGAGAGAAAGACAGAGAGAGAGAGAGAAAGACAGAGAGATCAGCACACGCACACGTCTGTGTGTGTATGTCTGTGAGAGAGAGAGAGAGAGAAAGACAGGCACGCGCACGGGTCTGTGTGTGTGTGTGTGTGTGTGAGAGAGAGAGAAAGACAGAGAGAGAGGCACGCGTCTGTGTTTGTGAGAGAGAGAAAGACAGTGAGACAAGCACACGCGCGTCTGTGTGTGTGAAGAGAGACAGAGAGACAGGCACGCGCACGCCTCTGTGTGTGTGTGAGAGAGAGAGACAGAGAGACAGAGAGACAGTGGCAGTAAAAGGAAGGTTGTCCTAATAAAGCTACTTGAGATGAATTGAATTAAACTGAATTGAATTGAATTAAATTGAATGAAGAGAGAGACTCTGCATCACCGGTTTCTCATCTCTTTATGACTCATCTGCAGGTGGTGATATTAGACAGACCAATCAGAAAGCCCTGGTTCCTTTCATGCCACCCCCCCAACAAATCCCCCCCCCCCCCCCCCCCCCCCCCCCAGCTGA
>NC_137925.1:12907754-12912754 GCF_963457725.1 Sprattus sprattus
TGTGGAATACATTTCAAAGGATGTTTAATTTTTTTGGGGGGGGGGGTATCGCTTCTAAGCCATATCTTCAGGCCGGGGGATTGTTTTGTGTTTCTTTGGCAACCACTGCTGTGCCATTGGGTTCTGCAGCACCTCCCACGTGCTCACACACTCACACACTCTCACACACTCTCACACACGGACAAACACAGCCAGTCAGTCGCCATACACACACAGTCACAAAAACAAACACACACACACACACATACTTATACACAAACACATACATGCTCACACAGTCATACACATTGTCATAATGCCTGACTCAGACGTGTCCGTTGCAATCCGTTGAATCGTTATCATCGAGGGATCCCCATTCACTTTGAATGGGGTGACGTCATCCGTTGCCAAACAAAAATTGTGGCTCTGTTGCGTTGCGCTGCGCTGTGTTGCGTTGTGCTGCGTTGCGTTGTGCTGCGTTGCGTTGTGCTGCGTTGCGTTGTGCTGCGTAGCGTTGTGCTGCGTTGCGTTGCGCTGCGCTGCAATGCGTTGCGCTGCGTTGTGGTTGTGTTGCGACAAAAGTTGAAACATTTTCAACTTTTTGAGAGGCAACGCATGCGTCAGCCAATCTAATACGACAACACAGGCGCTAGCCAATCAGATCACGTTTATGCTCACGTCTCAAGAACCAGAATCTCCCAAAAAAAAGATGGCGGACCAAACTTCGTAGATGGTTGTATTTGTACCTAAAAGTTGTTTGTTGGTTGACTTTGTTTTGCTTAGATTTTTTTAAAGTTAAAGGCGTGATTGGTTTGTTGACCTGTCAATCTTCACTATAACGTCTCCGTTATCAACAACCCCATGCGGCAGTCCCCTCCTCCGTCATCCGTTGGATCAAAGCATTGCAACGGACAAGTCAGAGTCAAGCACACGCAAACGCAGTAGGTGGAGTGAACCATAACTGGTTGTTTTCACCTTCCTCCTATCAGTCTCCTTCTGGTCTCCTTGTCGTAAGTCGTGAATCACTTCCTTGCTCTACTCTCTCTAATCTCTCGACCCTGTGTGTATTAGCTCGGTTTCAGGGTGGTACATAACACACACACACACACACACACACACACACTGTCTCTCACACACAGACAGACAGAGAGCAGAGTCAACCATAACAGGTTATTTGCCACTGTTCTCATTATTCCTAGACCAATTGTTGGTTCTGGTCTCCACTCTCCCTTCTCTCTGTGTTAGCTCGGTTTCAGGGTGGCATGTCTCACACACACACACACACACACACTTGTACACACACACACACATTCACACCAGTGTGTCGGTCTGTCTCCTTCTGGTGTCTTTATGATCACGAGTCACTCCACCGCCTCTGCTCTCTGTGTCGACTTTGCTCGATCGGTTTCAGGGTGGCAGTTTCGTAGTAATACGCACTGTCCTCTCGACCCTCAGCAGGATCACAGTGGGGTCACTTAATCAGATTCCCTTGGAAACAAGGTCACCTGCTCATCAAGGCGTAGTGCCCAGTGACGACCCTGTTGAGAGTTTTACACAACCGCGTTTAATGAGGGTCGGGTGGAGTGTGTATGTCTGTGTGTGTATGTGTGTGTGTGTGTGTGTGTTTGTATGCGTGTGAGTTTGATCTGTAGGTTGAGTGTGATTACGTGCCAGGTTTGAGGGCCATGGTTCTCTCTTATTCTGTGTGTGTGTGTGCACGTGTGCATGTGCGTGTGTAAGTTTATAGCATATCTGTTTATTTGTGGAGTTTCTAGAGTGCACCTTGTTTTATTTGAGTCTTCTTGTTTGTTTGTTTGTGTGTAAGTAAGTAAGTAAGTAAGTAAGTAAGTAAGTAAGTAAGTACGTCAGGCAGAGGGCATTCAAAGTGCACGTTCAGTGCTTGCTCCCTTCATGGTTTGCAGCTTTCATTTTGAATCATTGAGCCCTCTCTGAGAGCCTGCCACTGCGTGCATCTGCACATCGATTATTGACACACCAGATTTGGTTTATTCCTTCTGTTATTTATTTATTTGGCATGTGTTATCTCATAGCCCCTCCCCCCTCTGGGATTCCAGACCAATCAGTCTGCTCCCCCCTGTTTTTAAACCCCTCCCCCCTCATCCATTTTAGGCAGAGCCTGCTACGGAAGCTGAGAAAGCTAATTATTTGATTTTCAAAAAATTGCATTCAGATTTGAAGTCTCCTTCATTCGTTAAGGTTTTTTGTCACATTTTTCAGCCTTTAAATGGAATTGTCCAGATACATATTGTCAGGAAATCCATTTTATTATCAGCTGAGTGCTCCTCTCTATCCTCTCTCTCGCGCGCTCTCTCCCTCTCCCTCTCCACACACAGTGTACACACACACACTCTCTCTCTCTCCCTCTCCCTCCCTCTCACTCACTACCCCCTCTCTCCCTCCCACTCTCCGACTCGTGCTCTACACACGCACACACACACAACACACACACACACTCACTCTCTCCTGCCTCACTGTCAGAGGTGGTGGTTGGAGGCAGCTGCTCTTGTTTGTCAGAGAGTTTCCCTCTCTCTTCTCTCTCCTCTTTTTTTTTTCTCTCTCTCTCTCTCTCTATCTCTTCCTCTCCTCCCTTCTCTGCATCTCTCCCCATCACTCTCTCCCTCACTCTCTTCCTCTACTACTACAGATATTTTTTTTTGGGAGGGGGGTAGCAGTAAGAGAGAGTAGAAGATAGAAAAGAAAAGAAGTCCACCTCCAGGCAAGTGGGGCAAAAAACAATGTTCTTCCCCCCCTGCCTGAAGACTCGGATGGATTAAGCGTCTATTCCGAGCCCTAATAAGATTAGTGAGTTAATGCAGACATGAGTCGTGGCGGCGTGGTACCTTTTGTTGATCTCCCGCGGGAGTGCTTCTCCACACGGTCCGCGGCTGCTGGGAATGGCGCGCTGATGCCACGCGAGGCTGGAGCGACGCGGGCGGATGCCCGGGAATAGAGACTGCCCGCTCCCCTGTCCCGGTCGGCGTTTTGGTGGAGAGGAGCTTGCGCTCGTGAGCCGGCGGACAACATGAAGTACCAGAAATACATCACAGTCATGCAGATGGCCATGGGGGTGACCGCCTCCAACAAAGACATTATCCCTCCCAAGAGACAGTTGTGGTGAGTACCACTGGGCGAACGAGTGAGCGAGAGAGCGAACGAGTGAGCGCTTGTGTCTTCCTTTTGGAGCGAGGGATGGGTTGGTGAGGGGGTAAAAAGAAGAGAGTGGCGCTCGGCAACCGTTACAGTCCTCTGTAACGACTAGAGACAGGGAGAGAGAGAGACAGAGAGAGAGAGGTACTCAGCCATTGTGTTTTTCTTTTCTTGATTCATGCTGACCAATTACCTTATTTAGCTTTTGTTGTCCAGCCAGGCAGGGGGTCTCTCTTTCTCTCTCTCTCTTTCTGTTTCTTCCACTACTCTGCTCTTTCTCTTTGTCTCTCTGTTGCTCTCTGTGTCACACTTGTCAGGGCTGAGCGTGTGTTTGCGGAAGTGAGTCTTTTCCATGATCGCGCTCAACACACCCGCCGCTCCTGAGCGCTTCCTCGCTACGGAGCTCTCAGAAGCAACAGACGGAACAACAGTGTGTGTGTGTGTGTTTGTGTGTGTGTGTGAAGGAGCATGAAGATTGATACGATCACCTTTGGATTTATGTTTGCTTTTAGCAACTAAACAATCCAAAATAAGGAGACATTAGCATGACACGTGTGCATCTGTGAGTTTGTGTTTACATGTTCACATTTGCGGGTGTTTGAACAGATAAACAATAGCTTCGGTTCTCCCACCCGCCACAGATGCTTAAGGGGAGTGTTAAAGTATCACCTTAAATGACACAGTGCCTAGCGCTCTTAAGAGCAGAGGTGGTCTTCTCAGAGACGCGCTAGCAAGGAAAACCGAAGCTTCGCCCGTGTTCACAGATGTTGCCTTTTTGTGTGCAGCTGTGTGGAACATGTTTTGCCTTTGATTTCTCTGAATGAGAAGGCATCTCTTATTCCGGCACATTAACCTTTCACATCGTCCCTTGCACTGTCCACTTGCTGCGTGCGTTTTCAAAGTGAACCCTGGTAAGGGGCCGGTCGTTAAATCTGTGTATTAAGGTGTGTTAAACGTGATCGTGCAAATGGAATTTTTACTGTTACTGACAGGCATGCCACAACATCCCGTTTTATTCAGATGCTTTCTTCTATTTTGCTCTCATTATTTTAATAGCATGGACACGGCCACAAACACAAACTCTCACACACAATTATTTTTGACCTTTTTTCTCGTATTCTCTTTTTTCTACCTTGCTGTCTCTCCTTGCCAAGGCAGCTTTGATTTCTAAATTAGCAAAACGATTTTAATATCCTTCCATATTTCTCTCTCTTTCAATCCCTTGCTTTTGCGCTCCTCCTCTTCTGCCTTGTATGCGCGCTCCGCTCTATCCATACCTCTTCTTTTCTCTCCCTTACCCATCTCACTCTCAGTGTGTATGCAGGGATGTCTGTGTGTGTGTGTGAGCGCGCTTGTCTCTGTGTGTGTGTGTGTGTGTGTGTGTGTATGTATGTGTGTGTGTGTGTGTGCGCGCATGTCTGTGTGTATGTGTGTGTGTGTGTGTGTGTGTTTGTGTGTGTGTGTTTGTGTGTGTGTGTGTGTGTGTGTTTGTGAGGGGTTCTGATAGAGAGCGTTCACTGTGCGCTCCCCATAGGCTCGCTGCGCTCCCTGGCCATATGTTACTGTGCCGCTCAGGACTGGGGAATGTATGGAAAGGGAAGACACACCTCGGTGGGGAAAATGGAAGTTTATTATGGAAAATGCAATCAGACATTTAACAAATAACCAATTCAATAAGGAAATGCCTCCACGTGAGTTACGATGACCAGTGCGCGTGTGGGATGTTGCCTTGCATCTAAACTGATTGGCAACCCACGCGATCCCTCTGCCAACCCACTCTCCTGTCACTCTTGTCACTCCCGTCACTCCTTCTGCCTTACGCCAGCCAGTGCCTCAGGAAGAGAGAAAAAAAT
>NC_137925.1:12917754-12922754 GCF_963457725.1 Sprattus sprattus
CACACACACACACACACACACACACACACACACACACACACATACACATACATTTACACATCCTGTACTGAAACTTGTACTGAGTAGATCCACTATGTACTATACTATACTGCACACCAGTACTGCTGTCAGTCCCAGCAGGTCCTTGTGAGGGTTTGGTGTAATTGTTGCAGTCAAAAGTGACTGGATTTGCTGCAGAAAATTGCATTTATAATAAATGTTCTATCTATTTCTAATTCAGATGTGTGTGAATTTGCAAAATAGCAAGAACACAAAATTCAGGAGGGTCTATCTTGTATATTATATGATAGTATAGTAGATTATTGTATTGTATTTTACAGAAGTAGAGTATTGTATAGGAAAAGATGGGTACTGCACAGTACAGTAATGTAGTCTTTAACACTGACTTCAATTGTTTATTCTGTATCAAACAGAAGGGCTAATCAATCCATTCAGACTAGGACTCGACTTGTTTGGACTTTAAATAATGATTAGATAACCATTAAATAATGATTAGAGGTTAACTGGTGCTTCAGCACTGATTAACAAACTAAAGCATATCGACATACAGCCGTCTGGTTTCCTGGCCGAGTCAAAGACTGTAAAGGCAGAAGTGATGTAATTGGGCCTGTATGTTGCTGCTGTGGGTGCAGCTCCTTCACTTCAAGGGCACAGGCCTGATTTCAGAGTAGAACAAAGATCAACACAAAGCTGGCCCAGCCTCATAGTTTCTTTGCTTAGGCAGGTTCCTAATGACTAGGGTGACCAGACGTCCTTTGACCCGGTCATGTCCTCTTTTCGAGAACTACAAAAATTCTTCCGGCAGGGATTCCAAAATTGTACAGGATTTTGCTCGTCGGATATTTGTGTTTCTCTGGGTCTTTCACAAACTACTGTTTACGCCCTAACAAGTTTCGTAAGGGGTATCTCCCTTAGGTTCCACCTTCTTGAGCGAGCTCTGACTGTAGAGATAACTGTCATTGGTTGACCGCCCTATCAGTGTTGCCAGATACGCGATTTTCCTCCAAATATGATTATTTTGAGCATTTGGTACGATCTGGCAACACTGAGCACCTTGCCGCTTCCAGTAGTTGTATTGTTTTCAAGAGCACATGCCATCTGCATGTCAAAAACTTCATCAAGGTGGAGGGGGCGGGTCATCTGAATGTGAAATAAATGTAAAAACTTCGTCATGGGGGAGGGGCCGGGTCATCTGTATGCTCTGTGGGCCACATCCAGTATACACTACCCGTCCCTCCCCCGTGACGAAGTGTCCTCTTTTCATACGCTCAAATCTTGTCACCCCACTCATGACCAAATCTCACCTTTTTCCTGAAGGAGTCCGCCACACTGACAGAAGACTGTGGGAAAATTGTGGGAACCTTGATGCCACTCTTCTGATATGATTTACATCAAAACACTTCTTTACCTCGGGAAGGATGATGATGTCTTACAGCCCTAACAATAGAAGCCTGCTGACTGTTTTCATTGTGCTGTCATGTTTGGCCATGCAAGACTACTTCATATTACTTTAATCTAGCTAAACATCCTACTAGCATTGACACATAAGCTTACTAGCATTGCCGCATAAGCCTACTAGCGTTGCACCATAAGCCTACTAGCATTGCCAAATAAGCCTACTAGCATTGCCAAATAAGCCTACTAGCATTTAATTATTTCAAACGTTTGTGTGCATAGTGGATGGTTTAGTGTACCAGGTTGTCCCCTATTCTATTCTTCTCCTCTTGTCAGTTTAATAATAATGTTACGCAGTTACATTAGGTGCCACCTTGAGAAGGGTGACCCCCCCCCCCAACACAGACATACACACACATACACACACACACACAGCCACAAGTAGCTTTTTGGCACCTGCTGTGTGAGTGCGTGGGGTCACAGCACGGGGGCGGGTCGAAGGCAAGCGGGTCGTCAGGTCTGTCAGATCTAATGCATGTCTCCACGTCTAAGCCGTCTGGCCATCTGGCCATCTGCCCACCTAATGCAAAGGACAGTCATCCAACACACACACACACACAAACACACACACACACACACACACACACACACACACACACACACACACACACACACACACACACACACACACACACACACACACACACACACACACACACACACACACACACAGTCACACGCACATACACACACATTATAATGATTTGAAAGTCATCATTATGAACTCAATGGACAGCGAAGCAGTGTCTCAGTGTGTGTGTGTGTTATCTGCCTTCTCCCCTGCTGCATCTCTCTTGAGGATACCCACTTGTGTGTGATGAATGTTCTTGGCTTTGTTTGGACTCCTCCTGGCTGTAAGCGCATAGCTGCGCTAATCTGCTGCTTCCGCGGTCAGTTCTTTCTCTCTCTCTCTCTTTCTTTCTCTCTCCCCCTCTTTTTCTCTCTCTACCTCTCTCTCTCTCTCTCTCTTGCACCCTCCCTCGGGTGGACACCTGCGTCCGGGGCAAAACAACAACACACATCACCCCCTGTTTAGCCAGGGTTTGCAGGGGCCACTGGAGGGCCAAAACCTGGCCCTCTGCTCACCTCCTTTCCTCCCCTCGAAATACATACACAAACACACACACACACACATATGCACACAGATACACAGACGCTCACATTCAGAGACACACACACAAACACATATGCACACAGATACACACAGATACACAAAGATACACAGACACTCACATTCAGAGACACACACAATCACACATATACACACAGATACACACAGATACACAGACACTCCCATTCAGACACACTTAAACACATATATGCACACAGATATACAGACACACACACACACACACAAACACATTTATGCGCACAAATACTCAGACACACACACACCCACACACACACACACACACACACACACACACACACACACACACACACACACACACATAAACATGCATATACACACAGACAATCACATACACACATGTCCACACATGCGTTGGACTCTCTCACACAGGCAGGTACACACATACGCATACACACACACACACTCTTCTGCTTGAACAATATGTCTGAGACCTGAGAGCCCAGCAGCGACTTTGGAGAGCTGAAGGAGATTGACCACTTCATCGTGGTGTTTCGGGTCTCGAGGCGACAGCTATGAAGTTATTGCTGATACTCTATCTTGGGGGAACCCTCTCTGCCATCAGGATAGATTATCCAAGTAAACTGACCGCATAAGGGACGTTGCTACTGTTCCTTGGCCCTTGTTTGGGGCTGGGCTGACAACAGCTTTAACAACTTTGCAGTTCAGCTCTTTTAAAACAACCTGCTCACTTTTCCACCTCACTTCTCTTCCAGTGCAGAAAGGCACCCACAGTATAACTGTGTCACGTAAGTGTGACATCGGAGAAGAGCTGAGTTTTCCTCTCCTTCATCTACTGTATTTTGAGTTGTGATTTTTCCACACTTGGATAAAAAGCCTCTGCCAAATAACTAAATGTAAACGTGAGACACTAATTGCTGCCGACTCTGAGGGGTTTGGCAGCCTGTCTTTGATCTCTGTCTCTGATCAGGACTTCTGATCGTAGCGCAGTAAACTTCAGCTCCACAGGTGTGGTGAAATGTTTGCACACAGAGGAACACATGGCGAGCAACAAAGGGTGGTGACGCTATTAGAAGCCATGTTTTTTAGGAGCGTTTCGAGAAGAATGAATCTAGAGTCTGAACTTAGAGACCATCGTTTTAATTCAGTCATTGTAAAGACATAGAGAGTAAGGCTAAAGAACGGAAGCATTAACTCAGCCATCGATATACGCAGTCTGCACTTCAACCTGGCTCTGGCAGCTCCAGTGGCATCCCGTTCCTGTGGTTCTCCTGATGTTGCTGTGTGTAAAATAGATGGCTGTTAGTGTGGGGGCATAGTGGGCAGCATGATGGCCATTTATTCAGCCCTGTGCTGTTTTTCGTCTCCAAACTGAGCCCCAACCCCCTGCAAAGCCCAGACGCCATCTGCAGTGAAGCCGGGGCTCTCAATCATAAGGGTGACAAACACACATACACACACAAGTATGGGTACACTCAGACACACACAGATAAACACACACACACACACACACACACACACACACACACACACACACACACACAAACACACAAAGACAGACACACACATGCACGGACACACACACACACACACAAAGACAGACACACACATGCACGGACACACACACACACACACACACACACACACACACACACACACACTCACACACACACACACACACACAGCCACATCCCAGAGGACAGAGTTACCTGAGGCTGAGGTGTCAGGTGTTGTTTCAGACACACTTCAGGTTTGGCCGTGCCCTTGCAGCCTGTGCTAAGTGCTGCTGATGACTCCTGTGAGGGTGCAGTGGGATCAGAACAAAAGCAGCCGGCAGCCTCAGACAGCAGGGCTGAGAGGCAGAGGACACACTCACAATATCACACACACACACACACACACACACACACACACACACACACACACACACACACACACACACAAAGACAGACACACACATGCACGGACAGACACACACACACACACACTCACACATGTGTACCCACACTCACACACACTCAAAGAGACATGCAATTGCTAACATATTTAAATATAAATAATAAAGCTAGGATGAGACGCACAAACATATTTAGACCACTCGCTTACAGACATATTCATAGACAACATGTTTGGCTGCTGTGAACAAGATATGTGCAGAGACTGCCTGCAGCTCATACACAATGACATTGGTGCTGACGCAAGCCAATAGCCCTGTCATTTTCATCATCATCATCATCAACATCTGGTTAATTTTCATCATTATCATCAGCTCCCTCATAGTCATCAACATCGTCATCGTCGCTATCAGAAAAAAACATCATCTTCTTCATCATTACTATCTTTATCATCAGCACCACCATCATCATCATCATCTTCGCTATCAACAAAAGCTTTCTCTTTTTCATCACTACCG
>NC_137925.1:12925254-12945254 GCF_963457725.1 Sprattus sprattus
TAAAATATTTGATATTAATATAATTATGTCCAGTTCCTCATTGGGAGGTTTGAAATTAATGTAATGGTTTCTGTACATGAGTGGCATGGTTTCTGTGCAGTCTGAGTGTTGCAGTAAACTGTAGCTGTGTGAGTGTCTGCCATATTTTTATGTGTTTACGTGGCCTGAGAGTTTTAGGGTTTTAGACCCCATGCACTGGCACCACTCTCACTATGAGCTCACCAGCTGAACCAGGAAACCCTCCATGGCTCACTGTAAGCTCTGCTGTGTGTGTGTGTGTGTGTGTGTGTGTGTGTGTGTGTGTGTGTGTGTGTGTGTGTGTGTGTGTGTGTGTGTGTGTGTGTGTGTGTGTGTGTGTGTGTGTGTGTGTGTGCGTGCGTGTCCATGTGTGTGTGTAAGAGAGAGTGTGTGTGTGTGTTTGTCTGTGCGTGTGTGTGTGTGCTATGTGAGTGTGTGTGCTTTTGTGTGTCCATGTGTGTGTGTAAGACAGTGTGTGTGTGGGTGTCCATGTTTGTGGGTTCGCATTTCTATTTAATTTAATTTTATTTCATTATTTTCGATACTGCCAGCTAACTCTGCCTGTCCTCTCCAGTTCTCTGCAGCGGGGGATAATGTCTATTTTTGGATGAAAAATCTCATGTAACATTAATGCCTCCCTCCTCTTGTAAGCATAGCCACTTAATGTTGTTTTTGTCAGGGTTTTGTGGCCATTGTCTCCTGTTTCGGGACACAATAAATAGACTTTTCAGATGCTGCTTTAAAAATTGTATCATATCAGTGTGTGTGTGTCTGTCTGTTGGTGTGTGTGTGCACACCTATAATTTGTGTGTCTATAGTGTATGTGTGTGTGTGTGTATGCTTATGTGTCTATGTGTGTTTGTGCATACGGTATGTGTTTTATGTGTGTGTTCGTATACAGGATATGTGTGTGTGTGTTTGTGTATGAGGTTTGTGTATGTGTGTGTGTCTGCTGTGTTGCTGTAAGGCTGGCTTGCTGACTGTGTCCCTCCTTCACCGGTGACAGATGCGAAGGGGACATGTGGTCAACGGAACCCTTCATAGCTCTTGTGAAGTGACCATTTGGTGTGACGTTAACTCGCGTGACCGGGCTTTTTACATCACTAAACCCAGCCACCCCCCACCCCCACCCCCGCACCCAACGTCAGTCCATTCCATTTACACATCCCCCCTACCCCACCCCCAGAGACGAATGCCTTCAATAACGTGAATGGAATATTCTCCCACTCACTCTTCCCACCAGTCAACCTTACAACTCTCTCTCTCTCTCTCTCTCTCTCTCTCTCTCTTTTTCTACTCTCCTTTTCTCTTTCTCCCTTTCCTTTTTCTCCAATTCCTTTTCTTTCTCCTCACTGTCTTTATATCTGTCTCTCTCTGTTTCTCTCCTTCTCCATTGGTGACAGCAGTTATCTGTGATGCACTGTGCAGGCTTTGGCAGCATAAATCCCCTTCCACCCTGCCAACCCCCCCCCCCCCCTCCCCACACACACACACACACACACACACACGTACACACATACACGCACATACACACACCCATGTGGGCAAGGCTGAGGTCAGGGCAATGGCTGCCAATCACCAAGTGGCATCAGCCAATGGGAGGGCTCTCTGGGCTGTGTGCGGGCAGCGCCAAGACTGGCAGCATAGTGCCAGGAAACAGACCAGCACGTGTATAAGCCAGATCACCAACCAACCAGAGAAGAGAGGAGAGGAGTAGGGATGGGAAAGAGGAGGAGGAGAGAAGGAAAAAAGGAGAGGAGAGGAGTAGGGATGGGAAAGGGAAGGAGGAGAGAAGGAAGGAGAGGAGAGGATTGGAGTAGGGAGAGAAGGAGGAGAGGAGAAAAGAAAGGAGAGAAAAACAGAAGGAGAGGAGAAGGGACAGGATCGGGGTAGGGAAGGAGTAGAGTTAAGGAAAAGAGGAGAGAGGGTGAGCAGAACAAGGAAGAGGAGAGAGAGATAACAACGGAGGAGAGAAGGATAAAGTAAGGAAAATTGAGGAGGAGACAGGAAGAAGATAGAGGAGATGATCATGTAGGAGTGAGGAAGAAAAGAGAGAAGAGTATGGCAGAGGAGTGGGGAGGACAGAGGAGAGGAAAAGAAGTAAAGAGAGAACAAAAGAAGGGAAGACTTGCAGACTTGTTGTGACTTGCAGACTTGCAGACTTGTCGTGACTTGCAGACTTGCAGACTTGTAGACTTGTCTTGACTTGCAGACTTGCAGACTTGTCTTGACTTGCAGACTTGCAGACTTGTCTTGACTTGCAGACTTGCAGACTTGTCTTGGCTTGCAGACTTGTAGACTTGTCTTGACTTGCAGACTTGCAGACTTGTCTTGACTTGCAGACTTGTAGACTTGTCTTGACTTGCAGACTTGTAGACTTGTCTTGACTTGCAGACTTGTTTGGACTTGCAGACTTGTAGACTTGTCTTGAGTTGCAGACTTGTCTTGACTTGCAGACTTGCAGACTTGTCTTGACTTGCAGACTTGTAGACTTGTCTTGACTTGCAGACTTGTAGACTTGTCTTGACTTGCAGACTTGCAGACTTGTCTTGACTTGCAGACTTGTAGACTTGTCTTGACTTGCAGACTTGTAGACTTGTCTTGACTTGCAGACTTGTTTGGACTTGCAGACTTGTAGACTTGTCTTGACTTGCAGACTTGTCTTGAGTTGCAGACTTGCAGACTTGTTTGGACTTGTACACTGACTAATGATGGACCATGAGTGAAAGTCGTGCCCTCTCACCTTTGATGAGCCCTATCCGGAAATAGTTCTCTGGCTACGCTACTGGTATCAGGATGTGAAAATGTATTTCATAATTCATTATATTCCAGTATTAAAATCAATTTGACTCGTTGAAGGCACATAATTTAATTGCCAATGAATATTACATTTGCCAACTGGTGAAAACCATGCTCACTTTCAGTCTTCTATCAGAATACGTATACAGAGACAGATAATTTTATTGGTTCAACAGATCCAGATAAATATACAAATAATGACATCTCGGCAAACCTCAAATACAGTGTAAGTTGCAAGAATGCCGGAGGTCAATACAGCATTTTGAAAGAAAGAAATTAAGAAAGAAATGTATAATGAGTTTGTTCAGTTGAGAATAAGTTGTGTGTGTGACTGTATGTCTGTGTGTGTGTGTGTGGGGGGGGGGGGGGGTCCTGTATCTAGGTATTGAGGACTCTGATGGCTTGGGGGAAGAAACAGTCTGGCCGGTTGGCAGACTGAGGAGAGATCAAGAGAACAGAGGAGATGTGAAGAAAGAACAGAGGGAATGTAGTATTGCTCTGGGCCCATGACCATCGCTCTGGGCCCATGACCATCGCTCTGGGCCCATGTCCTTCGCCCTGGGCCCATGACCATCGCTCTGGGCCCATGTTCATCGCTCTGTGCCCATGTACTTCGCTCTGGGCCCATGACCATCGCTCTGGGCCCATGACCATCGCTCTGGGCCCATGACCATCGCTCTGGGCCCATGTTCATTGCTCTGGGCCCATGACCATCGCTCTGGGCCCATGACCATCACTCAGGGCCCATGACCCCGCTCTGGCCCCATATCCTCGATAGCATCTCACTTTTCCACCTCCTTATAGCTTCCACAGTTGTCTTTAAAAAACAAAAAGTCTTCTTATATCAGTCCCCTACAGAGTCATTTGATGCAGTTTAAGCACTGCATCAATATCCATCTAACCTTAATGTCCCCAACCCCCCCCCCCCCCCATCCCACTGGCGACAATATCTTAAGGTTGCTAAAGTGGCCCTCAGTAATAAAGAGCAATTTGGAAAATATCCCCCTTGTTGTGTGTTGTTCTTTGCCAATTCCCAGAGCTCCCCTTTGGCAATGAATTGTGTTCAGATCGCCAGTAGTCAGGTCAAAAGTGCTTAGCGCTAGAGTAATGCCCTGCATGCTACTACTAGCTTGAGCCTAAGAGCTGACAAACTGAAAGAGGCGTGAGCCGTCAGCAATATTGTGGCTCAGTGGAGTCACCAAAGCACTTATATTCCCCATCCCCCACAGCAACGTGGTGTCACGCCATATTTGGACTCCATCCAAAAATTGTCTCCCATCGCAGCACTATAAATGCGTAAAGGTCCACCATCTTGGATGAGGCTTTTCCAGCAGAGGTGTTCCTGTGATCAGAGAGTGAGGGGCTTTTATGGGTGTCTTTCATTATGATATGAGCTCAGATGGTGTGTAAGCTTAATGCTGGGAGAATGGAGGGGGGGGGGGGGGGGACTGGTTGGTGATCCTGGTGTCCACAGGGCTCCAGTGACGCATAAGACACACTGAAGAGACAGTGATTTAAACCTTTCACCAGAATTAAACTCCCTCTCTCCTTCTCTCTCTCTTACACACACATAGACACACTCACATACTGTGACACACACACAGACAAACAGACACACACACACACACACACACACACACACACACACACACACACACACACACACACACACATGGTGCTAGATTATTGCTTACTGTATTGGAGGAGCATGTGTGTATGTGCATGTACGTGAGCATGTGTTGCATATGTGTGTGTGTTGTCTGTTTGTGTGTGTGTGTGTGTGTGTGTGTATGTGTGTGTGTCCGTGTGTTTGGTGTGCTGTCGTGTAAGTGTGTGTGTGTGTGTGTGTGTGTGTGTGTGTGTGTGTGTGTGTGTGTGTGTGTGTGTGTGCTGTCGTGTTAGTGCGTGTGTGTGTGCGTGTGTGTGTGTGTGTTTGTGTGTGTGTGTCTGCGTGCGTGTGTGTGCCTTCCTGTCAAGAGATGAATGGAAAGCTCCTAAATTCCCCCCCTCCAGCAGCTAGCTGACATTAAACCCAATTATTTGCATATGCGTGGAATGCCACTTCTGACCAGCAGGAAAAGATGCCCTTTAAAAACAAGACAAGACAAAAGACTGCGAAAACACACAACACTGGGCCTAGGATTCACTTATAAAAAATTAAATAAAAAGTAAAATATACATATATATATATATATATATATATATATATATATATACTGCACTGCAGGCCCTGCTTTATTCATCTCTTTATTTTAATCTCGTCAATCCTTACAGACAGTTTTGATAGGCCTCTGTGTGTATATACAGAGGAAAAATTGTTGGTATGATGCTAACACACAGTTCTAACACACAGTTCTTTTTCTTCTCTGTATGTGTGTGTCTGCTCCTGTGTGTCCCAGGCTTCCTCCAACTGACAGTGGGTTCTCCGAGGCAACAGGTAGCGCTATGGCGGGCTCCGCCACCACTTTGATGCCAGGCTCATCCCTGTCCACGCTCTCTCTGAGTCAGAGCATCAAGCCGTCTCTGCGGCGCATCAAGGGCCGCATCCACCGCAGCAAGAGCCTGGACAGCATTGACCTGCTCGACTGCAATGTGAGTCCACACAAACACACAAACAAACACACTGACGATGGCTTAAGGCCGAAACTCGTCTGTGCAAAATAAACTGGTCTTAATATAAATGAGAAAAGCTTGAGAGTGCGGTTTTATTCTACTCATAGTTATCATTCTTTTACTCGCACCCGAAAACGCATTTAAATTTAGTTTTTAAGTAGAGCGCGCCTATCCCTACCAGTCCACACAAACACACATGCACACAAATATAAGGACATGTATGCATATACGTATGTGTGTGCACAGACACACAGACACACACACCCACACACCCACACACACACACACTATTGCATGCATGCAGGCATGAACACACATACAGTCGTATGCAAAAGTTTAGGCACCCCTCTAAGGCTGCATGATAATTTACTCTGTCTTCACCAAAAAAGATCACAGTGGTCGAATATTTATTTTGTAGTTATCACTGAGTGCTGGGGTGTTTTCCAGACAAAGATATTTAGTGTAGCAGTATTTATTGGTGTGAAATGAAATCAAATGTGAAAAATAGGCTGTGCAAAAGTTTGGGCACCCTCATAATTTTGTTGATTTGAATACCTGTACCTACTCAATGCTGATAAAATGCAACACAGAATTTGTCTGGTTAGCTCGTCAAGCCTTCAATTCCATAGAAAGGTGTATCCAACCATTAGAAAAGGTATTTAAGGTAGCCAATTGCAAGTTGTGCTTCTCTTTGATTCTCCTCTGAACAGTGGCAACATGGGGGCATCAAAACAGCTATCAAATTATCTGAAAACAAAGATTGTTCAGCAGTTTTGTTTAGGGGAAGGCTACAAAAAGTTATCCTGGAGGTTTCAGCTATCAGTTTCTACTGCAATGAATTTAATTATGAAGTGGAAGGCAACAGGCACAGTTCTTGCTGAGGCTAGAAGTGGCAGGCCAAGAAAAATAACAAAAAGGCAAAGGCGAATAATGGTCAGAATGGTCAAGAATAACCCTCAGACCACCTCCAAAGATCTGCAAGGTCATCTTGCTTCAGATGGTGTCACTGTGCATTGCTCAACCATTCAGCGCACATTGCACCGAAAACAGCTGTATGGGAGAGTGATGCAGAAGAAGCCTTTTCCGCACACACGCCACAAACAAGCTCGCTTGAGCTGTGCTGTGGAATGATGAGACAAAGATAGAGATATTTGGTCACAACAAGAGGCGTTACGCATGGAGGCAAATTAATGCAGCATTCCTAGAAAAACACATGCTGCCGACAGTAAAATTAGGTGGAGGGTCCATCATGCTGTGGGACTGTGTGGCTAGTACAGGAACTGGAAATCTATTTAAAGTTGATGGTCGCATGGATTCAACTCAGTACCAGCAAATTATTGACAATAATGTTCAAGAATCTGTAACAAAGCTGAAGTTACGGCGGAGTTGGGTGTTCCAGCAGGACAATAACACGAAACATTGCTCCAAATCCACTAAGCCATTTATGCAGAGGGACATCTACAATGTTCTAGAATGGCCATCCCAGTCCCCAGACTTGAATATAATTGAAAATACGTGGGATGTCTTGAAGCAGGCTGTCCACGCTAGGCACCCATCAAACCTTACAGAGCTGGAGCTGTATTGTAAGGAAGAATGGTCCAAAATACCTTCATCCAGAATCCAGACACTCATCAGAGGCTATAAGAAGCGTCTAGAGGCTGTTATTTTGGCAAAAGGAGGCTCTAGTAAATATTATTGTGATTTTTCTGTTGGGGTGCCCAAATTTATGCACCTGTCTAATTCTGTTATTATAAATTTGGCATATTCTCTGTTTATCTAATTAACCTTATTTCACTTCTAAAATATCACTGTGTCCATGTAGTATTATATATGTGAAGTTCCTGATCCAAACGCCCAACAATTTATAAATGAAAGTAATAAAGATTATCAGGGGTGCCTAAACTTTTGCATACGACTGTATAAACCTACACACAGACAGTCAAATTGATTTATATAGCCAATTTTAGAAGTTGAACCAAAGTGCTTTCCGGTCAAATTGATTCAATTGACAATAAAAATAAACAAAGATTTTAAAAATAGAGTAAGAGATTAAAACGACTAAAACATATAAAACATGCAAAAGCAATACAATAAAGTGAAAAAATAAAACACCAAATAAATAACATTTAAATATAAATAAATTATTTTTACAAAACAAAACGAGCAAAAGCTAAAACTTATTTATAGTATCCACACACAAGGGGGGCAACATTTGAAGATATGCCAATGGTCCTGTTCAATAAAAAAGGAGGTAAACCTTTAAAGTTCTATTCCCTGAATACCAAAACAATGCTTCAACCACTCAAGTAACCCTCTTTGGTCCACTGTAATCAATGTGGCTGTACGATCAAAAAGAACCAAAACGGAACAGCTCTCAGAGTCAAGTATTTTGTATAAAACGGATACAGATTGGTCTAAAATTGGAGGGAGAACCTGGACCCAGATTAGGCTTTTTACGGAAAGGTTGCACCACCACATGCATACAAAAATGAGGGTACAACCCCTGAGATCAATGATTTGTTAATGATATCGAGCACACTTCTACACACAACATGAAAAGACGGCATGGAATCAAATCTGGGGGGCTTGTGAGTGTCTTTGGGGCACTCAGGTCAGTGAGGCAGGGAAGTGTCATCACATTAAAGTAATCTAGAGAACAGGAGGCCTAACAAACATTGGGACAGTCAGTAGCTGATGTTAATATTGATGATCTGATCATGTTCATTTCATTTCATCAAAATAATTTAAGAAGTCAGTGCAGAGGAAGAAAGAGGTTAAGAAAAGGTGATTTTTGATGGTGCTAAACCAGACCCTGGGCCTATGTTGGTTCTGATCGACAATGTCTCCCTCTGGAAGAGTCATTCCTGGCTTTTTAACAGCGTCCTGATAATATTTAGAGCAGTTACGCAAATGTCATAGGACACCTGCAGATTGCATCAGACACCATGCTGGAGTAGGGTAAATACTGTATATGTGTGTGTGTCTGTGTTTGTTTTTCATTTTGTGTGTGTGTGTGTGTGTCTGTGAGTGGTTATGGATAACATATGTTTTTGCAATAGCCAACAACATGTCAATCAACCGTGTTTTAGTCAACATTTTTGCGGGGAAAACTGCTGTGTCTAGTGGAACCTTCTCCTCGCAGTCTTTCTATAGGAATCACCAGACTGTTTATCAGTCCCTGCAGACAGAGCAGCTCACCGCACTGATGTAGAGAAAGAGAGATGGAAAGAGAGTGATGGAGAGAGAGAGGCAGACAGACAGAGAGAGAGGGGGAGAGAGAAGGAACAAGCAGGGTAAATGGATGGAGATGGAGAAAGGGAGTGGTAGAGAGAGGAGGTGTGAGGTAGAGAGATAGAGGTAGAGTGCAATACTGTAAGGAATAGAAAAGGCAAAGATAGGAAATACAGAGAAAGAGAGAGAAAGAGAAAGGGTGAAATGGAGAGAACTGGAGGGAGGGATCGGCAGAGAAGGTGGAGAGAGAATGAGATGTAAGAGGATGAGTGAGGAGGAGTGAGATAAGGAGTGAGAAGAACAAAACAGCCAGGAGGTGAGAGACACTGTGAGGAAAGGGTGATAGAGAAAGATCGGGCGGAGGTAGAGAGAGAGAGAGAGAGAGACGATGGGAGACGAAGACTCAGTCACTCACACTTAGCGTCAAGAGGCTGTTGTGCCCATGACGCTTCTGAAGAGATATTAATCACTCACCACCTCTTGTCCTTCCATTATGCATAATTGCATCTATATTTCCTCTCCTCAATCCGCTGCATTCCGCGCGAGACTCGTCCCCGAGGAGCGTTAGACTGACACACACCCCTCTCTAGCCGCGGGTAAATGGGCTCTTTGTCACCAATGAACCCATCAAACGCGTTGGCCTGTGGGTGCTCTCGCGGTGTTAACGGCCTTCTGTAACCGTGCCAACCTTACACCCGCCCGCACGCCGAGCAAATGGAACATGGCACAAACGGCTTCCGGTTGCCGTGCCACTGACCCGACCTCATCCCATTATCCAACCACCTGCTCCCCCCCCCCCCCCCCCCCCCCTCTTCATCTACTGCCCACCAACACACATACACACATACGTACATACATACACGCATTTACTGACACAGGCACACTGACACACACACACACTCACCTCCATCTCTCTGCCAGGTTGTTAGATCTGAAAGATATCCGTATCACACACACACACACACACACACACACACACACACACACACACACACACACACACACACACACACACACATGCACACACACACACACCTGTAGGTGCATGTACAAACTAATACACACACACACACACTACCCAAACAGATGGCCCTCTGTTTCCAATGAGCATTCACACACACACACACACACACACAGACACACACACACACACACACCTTTTAGTCTTTATTGACTTATCTAAGACTTGAGTCCAATATCTGAGCAGAGTGATGATCATCTTTTTCACACACATGCACACGCACACGCACACACACACACACACACACACACACACACACACACACACACACACACACACACACACACACACACACACACACACACATACACACACACAGCCCTTTACTATCAATAATAGTAACTCCAAGCACGCTTTAATTCCAGCCCCAGGGGCCTTTATCCTGAGAATAGCACACAATAAAAAAGACGTGTTCTAAATGCCAGAGACAAAATGAACCACATAATGAGAGCCAATAATACTTTACTGTGTCATCCCATTTTACAACCTGTCTGGATAAATATCACATATCAGCAATTCCACTTTATTTCCTGTATCAAATGCCTGTATAATTTTCACATAAAGCAATCATATGCTGGCCATTTCACCATCTACTTTACCAGGCCACACTAGACAAACAAAACTACTTGAAAATCCATTAAAGTTGTATGTGCATATACATTTTACCTGACCACCTCTTAATGAGAAATGATGGGATACTTACTTTCACTTTATTCTGTTACTATGTGGTAACCACCTCCTAAATTATAATGTCAAATTATGGGATACTTACTTTCACTTTATTCCGTTACTATGTGGTAACCACCTCCTGAATTATAATGTGAAATTATGGGATAATTACTTTCACTTTATTCCGTTAGTATGTGGTAACCACCTCCTGAATTATAATGTGAAATTATGGGATACTTACTATCACTTTATTCTGTTACTATGTGGTAACCACCTCCTGAATTATAATGTGAAATTATGGGATACTTACTTTCACTTTATTCCGTTAGTATGTGTTACCACCTCCTGAATTATCAATGAAGCCTTGCACACAAATCTGCTAAGCGGTTGTTTGAAAATGACTAAAGAATTAAGGGTTTCTGTTTCAGCATAGTGCCGTTGCTCGTGTAATCATATGATGTTAGTCTGTGCTTCCACTCAGATAAATTTAGCAGGGAGGCCTGATGGATCACAGACCGCCTCGCTAATCTCTGTTTTAGCCCTCGTTTTTTAGATGAAAGTTTTATGTTTTTTTTTGGCACTCACTATTTCCAGCTAATTCTCCACAAATGCTATTTGTTTTAGCAGAAGTACATGATGTCTTTGGATGAGATGTGTTTGGGCGGTGAGTGAGAGCAGAGGAAGGGATAGAGAGAGTTTTTGGGAGGGAAGGAGGGAGGGAGGGAGATAGATAGAGAAAAGATAGTGAGTATATGGGAGAGAGAGAGAGAGAGGGAGGGTGAATGTGAAAGAGATAGTGAGAGAGGGAGGGATGGAGGGAGAGATAGTTCACATAAAAATAGAAAAGTGCACACACTTATAAGGACTGACATAACACACATACACACTCACACACACTCACACACATACACACATACACACACACACACACACACACACACACACACACACACACACACACTTGACACAAACAAAAAAATGGGAGAGAGTAATCTGACAAATTAAATGGGTAAGCTGCTTGCTACAAGCCCTAAACCCTATGATAACCCTGAGAAAGCAAAGTGAGTGGACAGAACAGTGCAGTGCCTGGCTCCATAACCAGGGGAAGTGTGAGTGTGTGTGTGTGTTTTTTTGTGGTGGTCATGTGCTTTTGAATGCATATATGTGTATGTGGATAGGTGTAGTGTTTGTAGTGTGGCTGGGTGCCTGTGTTTACATTTGTGTATGCACTAATGGGCATTTGTTTTTGTGTGTGCGTGTGTGCGTGTGTGTGTGTGTGTGTGTGTGTGTGTGTGTGTGTGTGTGTGTGTGTGTGTGTGTGTGTGTGTGTGTGTGTGTGTGTGTGTGCGCGCATGTTTCAGCGTGACATGGAGATGCTTCTACTACCGGTTTAGAGAGAGAGAGCATGCCAACTCTAGGCTAATACTAATGCACTCCGTAATGCTGAAGTTTGATGGTGCTGTAGCAGGACACATCACACACTCACACACAGACACACTCACACATAAACACACACACACACTCACACACAGACACACTCACACATAAACACACACACACACACACTCACACACAGACACACACACACACACACACACACACACACACACACACACACACACACACACACACACACACACACACACACACACATACACACACACACACACACACAAACACAAATACGCTTACGCCCATACACACACACACACACACACATACACACACACATACACACATACCCACATACACATACACACACACACACACACACACACACACACACACAAGCGCCCACACTGTCTCTATGTAAATCTCTAAAACAACAGCCTGATGAGATATTATTTCCTAGACTTTTCAGGACAGACCAACGATATGTCGAGACAATCAGGGACACACTGACTGACTCAAACACTCTCACAGTCGATAAGTACTATGGTTCAACTCACGTCATTCTTTTTTCACTTGTGTCCTAATTATTAATGAGCACAGACAAAGACAACGAGACATTGAGACATCTAGAAAGCAAGAGTGAACATGTGAGACAGATCGAGATGGGAAGACAATGAGACAGGAAGACAGTAAGTCGGAAAGTTAAAGAGTAAGTTTGCAACACCAATTCCCTTTAAACAGTCACACCAATATTGCATATTGAATTGAGTTGAGAGTAAGTGAAATAGAGAGACAGAGATTGTGTCATAGAGAGAGATTGAAAGAGAGAGAGAGAGTGAGTAAAAAAGAGAGATTGTGACATAGAGAGAGAGTGACAGAGAGAGAGAGAGTGAAAGAGAGAGTGTGAATGAAAGTGAGAGAGAAGATGCTGAAGAGAGGCAACAAGGAGTAAGAAGGTTGGAGAAAAAGCGATTCACAGCAGTGCTGTCAGGCCTGGGCCCTGGGTGTTTTCTCCACACTGACGTGTAATTACAGAGCATTAGGAGAGACAGACGCCCCATGAGAGGAGCCTGATTACCCAGCATCCCCCAGCAGCCGGAGCCTGTCGTTACTGGGCCGCCACCGCCGTCGCCGCCGCCTCTACGCTCTTCGGGGACTTTGCCGCACCTAAATTTAGAAACGGCCAGACTTGCAGTTCTTGTGGCGGACTTAATCCATTATTGATGCGAGCCCGAGCTGAAAGCCGGGGGTGGGGAGGGGGCAGGGAGGGAGGAGCCAACAGTCACCCAGGTGACACCAGCCACTGTCTAATAATACACACACTGTCTAAAAATGTATACAGATACCAATAAATCAAAACACACTCACAGACAAGCACACACACACACAAAAACACACTGTTTGATTCGACTAGTTCATAAAATGAATTCTGAGTGGGATGGTATGTGCAACCATAGTGACCATCTGCTCCATACGATTGGATGAAAGATTGTCGAAGCCTTGGCATTTTAGAGGCTGATAGTGTTTGCGTTCATGCTTTCATGAGTAGGAGTATGACTCATCAAACTTACCACATTTCAAACAAATGAAGATCACACTAATACTTCAACATAATTTAGCAACAGGTTAACAATAACACAAACAATTCACAACATTTGAACAATAGTATACCTATAACTCAACATCACCCAGTATCACACTAATGTCATGTCATATCACACCATCATACCCAGTGTGCCAGCAGTATCCCAACAGAAATCCACTGCGCTGTGACTATACGTCTCAGTTCACGTTTTTTCCTGTGTACCGCGACTATACGTCTTAGTTCACTTTATTTCCTTTGTGCCTGACTATACGTCTCAGTTCACGTTATTTCCTGTGTACCGCAACTATACGTGTTAGTTCACTTTATTTCCTGTGTTCGTGACTATACGTCTCAGTTCACGTTATTTCCTGTGTGCTGTGACTAAACGTCTCAGTTCATGTTATTTCCTGTGTGCGTGACTATACGTCTCAGTTCACGTTATTTCCTGTGTGCTGTGACTATACGTCTTAGTTCACTTTATTTCCTGTGTGCGTGACTATACGTCTCAGTTCACGTTATTTCCTGTGTGCTGTGACTAAACGTCTCAGTTCATGTTATTTCCTGTGTGCGTGACTATACGTCTCAGTTCACGTTATTTCCTTTGTGCCTGAATATACTTCTCAGTTAACGTTATTTCCTGTGTACCGCGACTATACGTCTTAGTTCACTTTATTTCCTGTGTGCGTGACGATACGTCTCAGTTCACGTTTTTTCCTTTGTGCCGTGACTATTCGTCTCAGTTCATGTTATTTCCTATGTGCTGTGACTATATACGTCTCAGTTCATGTTATTCCCTATGTGCTGTGACTATATTCGTCTCAGTTCATGTTATTTCCTCTGCCGTGTCTACTGCTCTCGGCAGTGTAAAGATGACTGGAGAGGTACTTAGAGAGTGAGAGTGGGGACTGATTAGTATGTGTGCCTTTAAATCAGTGCCAGGTCAGTCGGAGAATAAGTATATGTTAATGCTGAGAAAGTCTGGCTTACCAGAGAGGAAATTGCCTCCTAACTGCGATCACACTGACACACAGTGATAGCAGTGGCAGAAGCTGTAGATTTGACATCATTTGGTACGGCCAAACCCTGGAAGGTTGAACTTGTTGAACAACAATCCGTTGACAATCAACCAGCAGAAATGAGTTATCATTTAACACTTTAACACTTAAACCTTTTAGCCATAGAATTATTATGGTCTATGTAATGCATTACACTTTCCTTCTGATGCTGCCTGACTTCCAGTGTGATCCCTGGCTTATAGTTACCTGCCAAAACGATATAACAATATCTCTTTTTGAGACATGCCTCCAAAATATATTTTCTTTGTGATTTTTTTTGACATTTTGTGGCCTCTGCTGAGAAAAAAATAGTTCCTCCCTCCACTGCACGTCGGGGCCGTGTTTGTCCTGTCGGGATTTATTGTCCGATACTGACCGGCGGACTGTACATGATCCCTTAATCAGGCCCTGGTAACCTGACCACTCTTCCAGTCTATAAAGAGCGGTGGATGCGAGCTACAAATGCTCTTTACGATCAACAGCACAGCTCTCTTGAGTGCTCCACTCGACTCAGCTGGATGCATGCCAGTGATTCAGCACAGCGCTCCCACTCTCTGTCTGGGAGTCTTAGATCTAGGGTTCTGGGGGGGGGTGGGGGCTTCTGAAGACAAGGACACATAATGCACTAGGCCAAAGAGGAAGAGGTTCACTCTGAATGGTCTTCAGCTCCACATCTATAAGCAGGCCAGAGGTGGAGTTCACCATAGCTATCATCATTAGAGTGTGTGTGGGTGTGTGTTCGTGTGTGTAAGACTCTGTGTGTTTGTGTGTGTGTGAATGAATGTGAGTGTGTGTGTGTGTGTGTGTGTGTGTGTGTGTGTGTGTATGTGTGTGTGCGTGTGTGTGTAAGGCGCTGTGTGTCTGTGTGTGTGTATGTGAATGAATGTGAGTGTGTGTGTGTGTGTGTATGTTTGTGTTAAAGAGTGTGTGCTTCCCCCTGTCCATATGCCGTTACCTCCATGTTCTAGAGTGATTTAAACCACCAGCCAGCTATAATGTGCTAGTGTAATGGAATGTGCCATCATCAGTGAACGCTGTCCTGCTATAGGGTTCCATAAGGAGTGTGTGTGTGACGTGTGTGTAGAGTGTGTGTGTGCGCACTGTTGATGGGGGTCAAGTGAAAGTCATGTTGTCAGATTGAGTTTATTTCTGTTTCTGTTTGAGTGTAGCAGCCAGGGCTCACAGGCACCAGTCTCTGCTTAATGGCTCACTTAGTCAAGGCCGACCTATGGCACTGCACAGGCCTTGTGCCATCTGCAACAATGTTAATAAGTTTGGGACGGGCTCACTGCTGTGCCTCTGTGCACACACACACACACACATGCACACACACACACACACACACACACACACACACACACACACACACACACACACACACACACACACACAAACTCACTCTCTCTCTCTCTCGCTCTCTCACAGACACACACACATACACATACACCAACCTCCCCCTCCTCACCTTCCCTGACCTCTCCCCCGACCTCTGTGTGTAGCTTGATTTAAAAACGAATTTTCCTCTGTGACGGTGGTGCCAAATACGCTATTTAGCAATGGCACCTTACCAAAGAGGGGAAGCAGTGTTCATTTACGGGCAAAATCTCTTTCTGAAGAGGCGGGGGAGGGAGGGCTGTTTTTCCTGGTTCCAGGACTCCAGTAAATCCAGTCGAATCGCCCCAGTACTCCTCTACAGAGATTAAACTGAGGTTTTCTGGGACTAAAGAGAGTGAGAAAGAGGAAAGTGGGGGAGCAGATATGCTAAAGACACAGAAGACTTTAGAGTTTAGTTTTCAACAAGAGGAACAAGCACATTTATCCCCCTTTAGTCTACCTGCTGTCAGACATATGGAGAATGATAAAAAGCTTTTCCTTTTATACGCAGCTTTGTTGAGGCTTCTTGTCTTTTTTTGAGATTGAAATCTTATTGTTTGCTTGAAAATATTACACTGGGATGTCATCACCTTCACCAAACAGTAGACATGAATCTATACGGGTGTCTCAGTGTGGAGAAGAACTGTTAATGATGTGTAGCGTGGCAGGGCTGTAGCATGGCAACAGGACTTTTTTGGAACGTGAGAATACGAGGATAGAGAGAGAGGAAGGGTAGGAAGAGAGATAAAGAGAGAGGAAGGGTAGGAAGAGAGATTGGTAGAGAGGAATGGTAGGAAGTGAGATTCGGAGAGAGGACGGGTAGGAAGAGAGATGGAGAGAGAGGAAGGGTAGGAAGAGAGATAAAGAGAGAGGAAGGGTAGGAAGAGAGAAAGAGAGAGAGGAAGGGTAGGAAGAGAGATAAAGAGAGAGGAAGGGTAGGAAGAGAGATAGAGAGAGAGGAAGGGTAGGAAGAGAGAAAGAGAGAGAGGAAGGGTAGGAAGAGAGATGGAGAGAGAGGAAGGGTAGGAAGAGAGATAAAGAGAGAGGAAGGGTAGGAAGAGAGATAGAGAGAGAGGAAGGGTAGGAAGAGAGATAGAGAGAGAGGAAGGGTAGGAAGAGAGATAGAGAGAGATGAAGGGTAGGAAGAGAGATTGGGAGAGAGGAAGGGTAGGAAGAGAGATTGGGAGAGAGGAATGGTAGGAAGTGAGATTCTTAGAGAGGAAGGGTAGGAAGAGAGAAATAGAGAGAGGAAGGGTAGGAAGAGAGATGGAGAGAGAGGAAGGGTAGGAAGAGAGATAGAGAGAGAGGATGGGTAGGAAGAGAGAGAGAGAAAGAGAGGAAGGGTAGGAAGAGAGATAGAGAGAGAGGATGGGTAGGAAGAGAGAGAGAGAGAGAGAGAGAGGAAGGGTAGGAAGAGAGATAGAGAGAGAGGATGGGTAGGAAGAGAGAGAGAGAGAGAGGAAGGGTAGAAAGAGAGATAGAGAGTTGCAGTGATGAATAGAGAGGAGAACAAAGTGATGGGTTGAGGTTCAAAGGCCAAAAGGAGGTGTTTGTGTTTGATGGCCATCTGGGCGGTTTATGTGTGTGTGTGTGTTTATGCCCTTGTGGTTGTGGTTGGTAGTGTCAGTGTGTGTGTGTGTGTGTGTGTGTGTGTGTGTGTGTGTGTGTGTGTGTGTGTGTGTGTGTGTGTGTGTGTGTGTGTGTGTGTGTGTGTGTGTGTGAGGGCAGGGCAGGGCAGGGCAGGGCGGGATGGGGGTGAGGGTTGATGCCGGCAGCGTCTCATTTCAGTCAGAGAGCAGAGCTCAAGTGTCAATCAAACGTCCCATCAGGAACAAGGACATTTCTCTCTGGAGACGGCCTGTCTGTCTCTCCAGCTCTCTTTCTCTCTCTCTTCTCTCTCTCTCTCTCTCTCTCTTCCCTTTCTCTCTCTCTGTCTTCTCTGTCTCCCCCCTTCCCTCTCTATCCCTCTCTGCCAGGCTGTCTCAACTCATACTATAAGTATTGGAAATATATGCCATTATTCAAATTCAAAAGAAGCTTTATTGGCATGACCATAGCGTTGTAAAGTATTGCCAAAGCATTATATATACATATGTGCCCATACTGGTAATACTCAGTCATTAAAAGAGAATCAGCACTCAGACTTTCACTCTCCTGGAGAAATGGTATTGTCGTGTACTTACATGCTGCACTGCATTACTGAATTCCCAGTTGAGGGGATGGTTTGATACTGAATCATGGCTCTCGGCTGAATTCATGAAAGGGTGTGTTGTCATGGCGGCTGTGGTAAAAGTCCCCTCTGTTGGAAGACAGTCATTGGAGGTTGCTCTATGGCTATTGCAGATTGACAGGTGTGGGTTTACGGGCGTTTGCTCTCTCCGGACTGTGAGCTCCCTCTTTTGAGTGCCAAAGTCAGGCTTAAGGATGAGTTAAGGAGGCTTTGTTTTGTGATTTTACAGCTCTGGAGCACGGATTTTTAACCAACTATGTCTATTGGTTCTTTTTAAAATTCAGAATCTCTGTTGCTATTGTTTCTCTCTCTCTCTCTCTCTCAGCCTTTCTCTCTCTCTCTCTCTCTCTCTCTCAACCTTTCTCTCTCTCTCTCTCTCTCTGCCTTTCTCTCCCTCTCTCTCTCTCTCTACCTTTCTCAAATGTATCCAGACACGGATGTGGTTCCATGAGCTGCTTGGCACTGGACAAAAGACTCACACACTCTTGCCAGTGTAGCTTGCTATTGTCATGAGCCAGCAACAGAAAGGAATGGAGAGAATGAGAGAAAGACAGGGATGAAGACATGAAGAGAAAGAAAGAGAAAGAGAGAGAGAAAGAGAGAGAGAGAGTGGAAAGCAGGGCCTGAGTAGTGTCTATCCCACACCTAAGGCTTCCTCACAGGTAGAGAACTGGGGAAAAGATCCTCTAGCTGCCCGTCAGAACATGAATAATTGAACAGAAAACAAAAATGATCAAGGCTTAGTAAAGAAGCTTTTATTTTCCTCCTTTAGATTTTTTAGGAAGGTGTGTGTGTGAGAGTGAGAGAGAGAGAGAGAGAGGAAGAGGAAGAGGAAGATTGAGGGAGGCTATTTTAGGATGTCACCTTATGAGGTAAAGAGAAGTCAAGAAGAGGCCTACAATTAATAATTCAGACTGGGGCGGCGGAACACACACACACACACACACACACACACACACACACACACACACACAAATGCTCATCTGTCTTTAGATGCCAAGTATCTGCCAATTTCTTGCAGAGTGATAAGAGGCAGTCGATAGTTTAGAATAACACATCGAGGAGAAGAGGGACAAGGCAGGAAAACTTGTGATCTTATCCTCCCTCTCTTTCTTTCTCTCTCTCCTCCCCTGTCTCTTCTTCTCTTTCTCTCCCTCCCTCCCTCCCTCTCTTTTTCTCTCTGTGTCTCTCATCCTTTCATGAGAGTGTGTGAGAATCTGCCCCGAGCTACAGTAGGACCTCATGGGGTGCCGTGATCAGAGATATCTTGTTATCCCTCTTTTGCTGTCTCTCTCTTTTTCTCTCTCTCACTTCCTCCCTATCTCTTTCTCATGCTATCTCTCCTCCTTGTGAGTGGAGATGTTGTGTTTCTGTGTTGTAGAGGAGACATGGACTTAAACTGGGTTACACAGCGCCCCCCCCCCCCCCCCCCCCCCCCCACAGACCCCCCCCCCTCTCTCTCTCCCGCTCTCTCTCATCTTTCTCTCCCTCTCTCTTTCTTTTTATCTCTCTCCCCCTCTCTCCTTCTCTCTGCCCCCCTCTCCCTATCTCTCTCCTTCTCTCTCTCCCTCTCTTTCTCCTTCTCTCTCTCCCTCTTTCTGTCTCCCTGTCTCCCTCTCTCTCTCTCTCATCGCTCTCCTCCTCTCTCTCTCTTTCCATCTCTCTCCCCCTCTCTCCTTCTCTCCCTCCCTCTCTGCATTTTCATTTCTTTGCATCTGTATTGAATTATTCAGTATTGCCTGGTAGTGTGTTGTGTGTGTGTTATAAAGTTTCTAATAAAGGAGTTTATAAAATGCAATGCTCTATCTCTATCTCATCAATTCTTATGAGCTTAATTAGCATGACAACTCACTTTGTATTGCCCACGTTATGGCAAGCATCCACATATCTTGCTGTGACTCTCGCTCTATCTTGTTCCTCGCCTAATAGTATATTGATAGCATTTTTTTGTCTTCTTATTTTTGAAAGTCTAGGTACGTTATTCTAAATTTAGTAAAATAATTGGCTCCAAAT
>NC_137925.1:12950254-12960254 GCF_963457725.1 Sprattus sprattus
GTATTCAAGGTTGCTCAGAAAAGAAGCATTAAAAAAATTGACTGGACAGGTAGGAGTTGAAGTAACTGTAAGTAAATATATTTTTCATAGTTTGAAGTTAAAAGGTTTGAAGCCAAGTGTTTTGTATTTATTTATATTTATAGTATACCTTAAACAGTTCATATATCGTACATTTTTTCTACTGAAAATAATAAAGAAATAATGATTGGTTATGTTTATGTCCCTTACTAGTGGAGGGGTTTGGGGAGCATAACCAGTATTTCAGGTTACTCAGAAAAGAAGCATTAACAAAACTGACTGGACAGGTAGGAGTTGAAGTAACTGTAAGTAACAACAGAACATTAAGGCGACACATCTTAGGCTACCTAACACTAAGCAAAACACACACAAAAGAAGGGCAAGGGGTGAAGAGACATGAATTATCTTTATAACACATGTGAAGCAGGCATTTGAAAAGGAATTTGGGTGAGAAGCCCTGGAGAGAGACAGGGAAGGTATTTACATTTTACAGATGTTTTAGAATATTTAGATTTTTTTTTTTGGTCAACTTGTGTTCTAATGTGCCGTGCCGTTTCTGTGGTGTTGCTAAGGACTCATACCTCGTTGGAATGGGGAAGGGAAATTCAAGTGACATTTTTGGAGTTGGTTGAAAAATCATACCACACTGGTCACGACCCAGCAAAAGCCCATACTGAACATGGGAAAACAATGCCAAACAACCGGCAACAAACACACCGTCACCAAGGAGCCCAGTGTTGCCGTCTGTTGGAGTTTGGGTTCCAGTTGACTGTGTGTGTGGCTGCAGGGGGCTGAATTGCAACATCATTTCAGTTACCTTCCTGAAATTCCCTCTGTTCAATCTTGTCTTGTCCCCTAAAAGCCTGCCCCTAGCACAGCAGCGGCATCAGGCAGCCTTTTAAGCATGTCACGGTTCCTGCTCACAGTTTCATTCATTGTGCCTGACTGTTTACAGACGTGAACTCTCATCCACCAATTATCTATTCTCATGTTGTCAAGCTGATTTACAGTAACTGCAGCAGTACATTTCAACTGTTTTCAAGTGCATTATGGAAAAAATGTATCCATTGATGCTCCATTATACTCTATTAGCCGAGGCTCACAGTTAGCCATCGATGCTCCATTACACTCTTCACGCTATTAGCCTACGCTCACAGTTAGCTATTGATGCTCCATTATGCTCTACACGCTATTAGCCTAGGCTCACAGTTAGCCATCGATGCTCCATTACACTCTTCACGCTATTAGCCTAGGCTCACAGTTAGCTATTGATGCTCCATTATGCTCTACACACTATTAGCCTAGGCTCACAGTTAGCTATTGATGCTCCATTATGCTCTACACACTATTAGCCTAGGCTCACAGTTAGCTATTGATGCTCCATTATGCTCTACACGCTATTAGCCTAGGCTCACAGTTAGCCATCGATGCTCCATTACACTCTTCGCGCTATTAGCCTAGGCTCACAGTTAGCTATTGATGCTCCATTATGCTAGGCTCACAGTTAGCCATTGATGCTCCATTATACTCTAATTTCTGATACAGAATGAAATCCCGTCTTGGTCTAAGCACCATGCTAACTGTACTTTTTCTTGTTAACTCGGAGAACATAAGATTGGAAAATGGATTGCATTTAGCGGAATACAAAGACACCATTGCATGAAGCATAGTTTGATAGAATTTAATGTGCTTTGTGCCATTTTATACTTGGCCCATGGGGGCCACTGTTTGTACAGCTTATGTTGTCAGTTTGTCATTGCAATGTGCAGCAACAGAAGCAAGTGACCAATCGGTAGATAAACCAACACATGATTTGAATCAATGTGTGTTGTCTACAGACTTTGTCATTTTTTCGGATAGGTGATAACATCCAGCCTCTCCCTCTATGTCTTACCTCAATGAAGGCTCCTCGTCCTACTCCTCCTCTTCCTCCTCTCCCTGTCTCTGTTCATCTGTCTTTAGTGTGGCTACGGGGGACGTCTCTCATGCGGCCAGGTGAATTGAGGACTTTTATGTGGTGGCTGTTAGATGATAGACACTGTCAGTGGTCAGTCAGGTCAGGTGCTGTGTTAATGAAACCAACCCATGTAATGGAACCACCCATCTGTGTGTGATTTTAGGGTGTGATTTCACAAAATGAATAACAAATCTCACATTATATTTATATGTCTATGTATCTATGTATGCCAGTCGCCCTTATTCTGTTCTCAGATATTTTTAGCTTGGGTTTGTCACTTCAGCGTAGGTGATGTTTGATGCAGTTCACCTTCCTCTCTCTTTGTTTAGTGCACTCTTCATCTGTTCTTCCACTGTTTCTCTTCGCTGCGTCTTTTCATCTCCTTTACCTGTCTCGGTTCTTGGTATCTTGCTTTTCTTTTTCTTTCTTTTTTTTTCTCAGTAGTGTGTCTCTCCATTGCCTGGGCAACTGTGAATAAGTGCATATATGAATATAGAAGCAAGCAGAATAGATTGCTGTGCTCTGCGCGCCACATGGCTGCCTTGAGGGCGGCGGCGTCTTGGCTTTTGACTTTTGTCTTGCGTAGGAAGAGGGGAGATCTGACCTGGAGAAAGATAACAGAAGGAGAGACACTGGGGGAGAGAGAGAGAGAGAGAGAGAGACATTTTCTCTATCTCCCTCAGAGAAAGAGACAGAGAGGGAGGGAGAGATAGAGAGAGAGAGAAAGATAGAGAGAGGGGGCTGGGGGAGAGAGAGAGCGAGAAAGAGAGGAAGAGAGAGACAGAGAGAGGGAGTGAGAGACAGAAAAAGGGAGAGGGCTGACCTGGAGAAAGATGAGAGGTGTGGAGACGACCTTCCCTCCGGGGCAAACAGAGAGGCTGTCACTTCTGAGTCAGAGAGAGAGAGAAAGAAAGAGGCACAGGGGGAGAATGAGGACTAGAGAGAAAGAGTTAGAGCAAGGGATGGAGACAGAGAAAAGTAGTGAAACAGGAAAAAGGAAAATCAGCGTGAAAAGGAGACAAGAGAAAGGATGTGGGAATGAATAGACAAGGTGTGTGTGTGTGTGTGTGTGTGTGTGTGTGTGTGTGTGTGTGTGTGTGTGTGTGTGTGTGTGTGTGTGTGTGTGTGTGTGTGTGTGTGTGTGTGTGTGTGTGTGTGTGTGTGTGTGTGTGTGCCCCTGTGCGTGAGTAAGTGTATACTGATGTGGGTTTTTGTGAGATAATTTGCATGTGTTTGTTGTGTGTCTGTTTGTGTGTGTGTGTGTGTGTGTTGCGAAGGTGCACTTATTTGTATCCACCTGAGATACTGTAGGCTGTGTTTGTGTACTGGAGCCAGTCCCAACACCAGGGCTCAATGCTTACTCTTTGTTCCAAGTAGAACTTCTGTGACCAAGTTGAAAAATGTAGTAGCACAGGCAACAATTCAGTCGCACAGCATCTCACAGCGTTAGCAAAAGTGAAGCTAAATTCATGGAGTCGCTGTGTGAGTCACATTCACTCCATGAGTTCTTCCTTGGTTCATGCTTCACCTTTTAAGTTCAACCTTTTCAAGTTTCATAAAAATCAGGCTGTTAGTTTATACATAACCCTGCTGACAGACAGACAGACAAACCGCACTGAAAACATTACTGGAGATAATAACACATACCAATGCACCAATTAGAAAGATTAAGGATGACCGACACAAAATTTACAGTAAACTGGATTTTAAAGAACATTACTTTACTTTCAGTTCATCATATATATTTATGTTCATATTTTACGAGTTGTGTTCATATTTTATGTTCCATTTCATATGGCGCATATGTCCGACTGTCTTGGCCAGGCTTTGTAGTTTGGTCCCCATTATCCACTAGACAGCCAACTTTCAGCACATCAATTACCCCGAACATCTTCCTGAGTTGTCATTCCCACTTGCCTGGTAACAGCGGATTGTACGGTGCATGTTTTGCTGGGCTGTAAACAGAAGCATCCCTGCAGCCTAAAATTGAAACATGTTATGTTTGACTACCGCAATGCACCGCATTACAAAACTTTGCCGAACATCATGCTGCTCGATGTTTCACATTCAGGCCACTCCAAGTCCCACAGCCAGTCAGGGTTGCACTTGTACCTTTCCTCACTCCCGGCACTCCCTTGTTCTCATCTTCTTCCAGGCACTTTCATCTTCACTGGTGTTCTTTCTCTCTTCTGGTCCATTTGGCGTTGAGTTTGAGTTTATCGCATTGTTGCCGCTAGTGCAACGCTGATGGTGTTTTGAGGAAATTAGTGATAGTTTGCATCTTAGAAGGGAAACTTCATTTGAGAGTGAAATGGTCGCACTGTCAAGCCCTAAACACACAAGACAATGTATGTGTGTGCGTGTGTGTGTGTGTGTGTGTGTGTGTGTGTGTGTGTTGTGTGTGTGTGTGTGTGTGTGTGTGTGTGTGTGTGTGTGTGTGTGTGTGTGTGTGTGTGTGTGTGTGTGTGTGTGTGCGTGTGTGTGTGTGCGCCTGCGTGCGTGTGTGTGTGTGTTTTAGTTTCACACACTCTCCGTCAGCACTCTGTCGCTGCCACCTGAATCAATACACACATCTCAGTTCTGTGAAGGAGTTTAAAAAGGGCACATTGGTCAGGGCTGCCAACAACTAATTGTACTATGTGCTTAAGAGAAGGACACTGCGTGCATAAGTGAAGTCAACAGAAAAATGTGAGAGAGAGGGATGGACGTAGAGGGCAGATAGGGGGAAAGAGAGCGAGAGAGAGAGAGGTATTCTGTATTTAAACACTTTCTTTTGGGCGTTTTGCCTTGGCAATGCAGAAAAATGGTCATACCAATAAGGTTCAATAAATTGAAAATTGTAATTGAGAAAGAAAGACAGAGAGAGGGAGAGAAAGAGAGAGAGAGAGAGAAAGAAAGAGAGATGGAGAGATGGAGTCTGGTTTAGAGGGTAATTTATGAGGCTGAGGTGATGTGTGTCCGTGCCAGCACCTGTGCAAGTCATTACTCAAAGTCCCTGTGTGTGTGTGTGTGTGTGTGTGTGTGTGTGTGTGTGTGTGTGTGTGTGTGTGTGTGTGTGTGTGTGTGTGTGTGTGTGTGTGTGTACTTTTAGATAGGGGATGCGAGTGCAGAGGTCATTCATTCCGAGTGACATTTCAGCTGCTGTTACCCTGAAGGCAGCAGGTTTATGATATGGAGGTTTGATTAACGTCTCGATCAATAGCCAGATCGCTCACACTGTTGAGAGGCTATTGAGTGCTAATCCATCAGCACCCACTCAAGCCCTCGCTCTCACGCCCCCTCTGCTTCTGCTGCTTAGAACTGTTCTACTGGTGGCACGTTAGTGTTCCGTTGATGTTCTGACCTTCTACTCGAGCCCTCGTTCTCACAACCCCTCTGCCGCTGATGCTTAGAACTGTTCTAGTGGTGTCGCCTTTCTCTTCTGTTCCGTTAGTGTTCTGTTGATGGTCTGACCTTCTACTCGAGCCCTCGTTCTCACAACCCCTCTGCCGCTGCTGCTTAGAACTGTTCTTCTAGTGGTGTCGCCTTTCTCTTCTGTTCCGTTAGTGTTCTGTTGGTGTTCTGACCTTCTACTCGAGCCCTCGTTCTCACAACCCCTCTGCCGCTGCTGCTTAGAACTGTTCTTCTAGTGGTGTCGCCTTTCTCTTCTGTTCCGTTAGTGTTCTGTTGATGTTCTGCTCTGGGCTTGTGTGCTGTTCTGTTGTGTTGTTCTAAGTGCTGTGTTGTGTTCTGTCCTGTCTACCTTGACTCTGTCCTGTGATGTTACATAAGTTGTTCCTGTGTTCTTTAACAGTCTGTTGTTTCTGTTCTATTGTGAGCTCTGTGTCGTTAGTCGCACTATGTTGATGTGTGTTTTGAGTAATGTTGTGTTGTGAGTAGTGTTGTGAGTAGTGTTGTGATGTGTGTTGTGAGAAGTGTTGTGAGTAGTGTTGTGTTGTGTGTTGTGTGTTGTGAGTAGTGTTGTGATGTGTGTTGTGAGTAGTGTTGTGTTGTGATGTGAGTGCTGTATTGTGTGTTGTGTGTTGTGAGTAGTGTTGTTATGTGTGTTGTAAGAAGTGTTGTGAGTAGTGTTGTGTTGTGTGTTGTGTGTTGTGAGTAGTGCTGTGATGTGTGTTGTGAGTAGTGTTGTGTTGTGAATAGTGTTGTGTTGTGTTGTGTGTTGTGAGTTTTGTTGTGTTATGTGTTGTGAGTGCTGTATTGTGTGTTGTGTGTTGTGTGTTGTGTTGTCCTGTTGTCCTGCTGAATTTGGAACAGCTCTAAGTGCTTTTCTGTGGTCATGTAATTCACTGCTGATTCCTTCCTCTGCTCCAGTTTACACTCATTAAAATGCATGATCATTACAGAATAACACAAACCTCGCCTCGGTGCACACACACACACACACACACACACACACACACACACACACACACACACACACACACACACACTTGCTAGCACGCGCACATGTTTATACAGATACTCATGCAAATATCCACTGGTCACAGTCACGATACCATAAACATGACACACACACAAACACACACACACACACACACACACACACACACACACACACATACACACACACACACACACACACACACACACACACACATATATTTACTACCATAGCCCGGACTTGGCTGACAAATACATGCATGTGACTGCATGCATAATGAGTGGTTGACTCACACACACAGACACGCAGGCACGCACGCACGTACATACACACACACAAACACACACACAGATGAGCAGCCTTTCAGAAAAGAACATTATTCTTGCACTTCCTTCCTTTTTCACTCTCCAGTGAGGGAATGAGAGACCAACGGGGGCACTGAAACACACGCCTGTGATACCAATCGCACACGTGCAGTATAGCAACACACAGAACAACACACAGCACACCACAAGGTCTCTGGACACAGAGCGCAAACACACACACTTATCACAACACATGGTCTCTGGACAGAGAGCGCAAACACACACACTCATCACAACACACGGTCTCTGGATGAAGAAGGCAAAGACACACACACACTTTTTCTGTCTTTACTGTTGCTTTTTCTCTCCATATTTAGCAAGACCTACATGTGTAGCTGTGTGTGTCGCTCCATGTGTACCTGTTAGTGTACCTGTGTGTGTACCTACGAGTGAACCTGTGCTGTCATGATTTCATATACAGTCTTGTTGAGGACTTTCAGGACCCAGACTAGATGTTTATCCCAAACCCCTCTCTGCTGGTTTTCAGTAGAATGTGCTCACTGGGAGAACATGGAGCTCAGCGATCGAATCAGGGATCAACTTTTGAGTCACATTTCACAGACCATGCGCAATGTCACGTTAACGCCTCATAATAACATTGACAGAAGAGACACGCATAGAAATCAGCGTTCTTCAGTGAACTCTCATGGTGTAGGTACCGCACCGTAGCACCAGCTGTGTACCATCTAGCGCACACAGTCAGATGTCCCAGAGCGATATCATACGCTTTTAAACCGAAGCAATCCACCTAATCCGCTGTTTAAGGATCTTTAGGGTGCTTCTCCGTGCTACTCTACCTTTACTCCACGCACTACTGTACTGATCCATACTACTGTAGTATGTACTATGTCATGCTTTCTCTCCTGTGGTCAGACTGGATGAGGTTTTTAAATTAGGGGCTGTTGGTGAGTGAGGAGGTTGGATCCCGAATGGAGGTGTTCAAGCTCATTAACCTGTGTGTGCTTCTCTTCTCTGTTCAGTCCTGTGCTCCCTCTGCTCACTGCTTCTATTGCTGTTTGTGTCGTCTGTGAGGAGGAGTGTGTGTGTGCAAGGCATTACAAAAGAACAACGTTTCACACCTCAGGATGTGTGAAGTGCGTATGTGTGTGTGTGTGTTTGTCTGTTTTCACATGTGTGCGTTCATGTGTGCGTTGACACATTTGTCAGATCTATGTTTGGCATAGGCATGGATTCTGATGTTTGTTTGTGTGTGGCTGTGTGTGTGTGTGTGTGTGTGGGTGGGTGGGTGTGTAATACTAAAGGCATTCTCTTAACTAATTTGTAAGCGTGTGCAAATAAAACAACCTCAGCACATGGCCAGCAGAGGGAGCAGTTTTACCACACCTAACAGAGAGACAAAGAGACTGCATCTGCTTTAATCCATCATTGTGTTTTTGAGCTCTGTCTCTTGTGCATATTTATTTGCAGTGTGTGTGAGTGTGTTTCTCTGTGTGTGTGTGTGTGTGTGTGTGTGTGTGTGTGTGTGTGTGTGTGTGTGTGTGTGTGTGTGTGTGTGTGTGTGTGTGTGTGTGTGTGTGTGTGTGTGTGTGTGTGTGTGTGTTAAAAAGGCACTCAATGCATCTCTATGATAGGCATCAGAGGCAGAGTAAGTGTATTCTAATCATTCATCCCTGACAAACACCAAGGGTTTAGACAGCAGGATAGAGAGAGAGAAGAAGATTGTGTAAGTGTTTGTTAGACCATGAAAGCTGAAAGAAAAAAAGGATTGAGAAAGAGAGAGTGTGAGAGAGAGAGAGAGAGCGAGAGAGAGAAAGGTAACCCAGAGAGATTGAACATTATGGAGACGGAAGAGGAGAGAGGGGGAGATGGAGAGAGATTTAACACATTTTATTAAATCATTATCATACATCGTCACAAAATGACATTAGTATTACACTTGCAAAACCACAAGGCTTACATCTTCCCACCAAAGAATGATGAAAGAATTCAATTGAAATTGAAATTGAAAAATTGAGAAAGCGATAGAGGCTGTGTTGTTCAATGTTTAAGGTGGGCTTTAAGTGACTTAATCTCTATAGCAACAGGACAAACAGAGATAAAAACAGAGCGATTGAGAGATAGAGAGATGGCGAGGGAAATATATTAAGAGATGGAGATGGTAATAGAGACAAAGAAAGACTGAGAAAGACAGAGAGAGAGAAAGAGAGAGAGAGAGAGATCTACTTTTATGCTTTGATTTCTTGTTCTTTGTATGGAATGACTGAGAGAGAGGTTTGTTTATTTGTATGTTTGCATGGCTCTAGTGAAAGAGAAAGAGAGAGATAGGTGTGCATGGCTCTACTGTAAGAGACAGAGAGAGAGAGAGAGAGAGAGAGAGAGAGAGAGAGAGAGAGGTGTGCACTGCTCTACTGTAAGAGAGAGAGAGAGGTGTGCACTGCTCTACTTTAAGAGAGAGAGAGAGATGCGAAGAGATCGATATATAGAGGAGAGATGTGCATGGCTCTACTGAGAGAGGTGTGAATGGACCGGTATTCATAGTAAATAAGGATATGCCATAGTCAATAATTCCATCTTAATACACCTAGTATAAATGTTACTTTTATCAGCATGTAAGCATTCCTGGGTCAGAGAGTACTTTGTTTTGACCTGGGGACGGAGGTGAGAAACCCCTGTCCTTTAAGGAATAGGTAGATTATCTTGAGGCGAAGCTCTGGGCGAGTGGAACTCAAGCTCTGTCTCACAATGATGGCCATCATTGTTCAAGAATAAACCTGAATCATGACTGACATATCCATGACTGAGTCTTCCAATATATGATATAACTCTAAATACTATCAGGTGTGCATGGCTTAAGTGTAAGAGAGAGAGAGAGAGAGAGAGAGAGAGAGAGAGAGAGAGAGAGAGAGGTGTGCATGGCTCTTCTGACAGAGCACAGGCTGAGCAGATGCCAAGTAGTTTAATTAGCTTAAACCAACGCTAGCAACCAGCAAGTGCCACAGGGGACACTCTCTCTATCCCTCTCTTTTTCTTTTTCCCTCTATCCCTTCACATCATATGCAGCACTCGCTTTCTCGCTTTCTCGTTTTCTCTCTATCCTTCTCTCTCTCCCTTTGTCTTTCAGTTGGAATCAAGACTAGTGGCGGAGAATGTGGATTGGTTCAGGGAGGAATGGTGTGTAAGGGAGGGGATAGTTACCATTAATGACTTTGGGAGGCTTGTTTTCAAATGGTGAAATTGTATGTGTTTGTGTTTGTGTGTGTGTGTGTATGTGTGAGTGTGTATGTGTGAGTGAGTGTGTGTGTGTGTGTGTGTGTGTGT
>NC_137925.1:12977754-12998254 GCF_963457725.1 Sprattus sprattus
GGCTTGCTTCCGTCACCTATGGCTCTTTGATTCTGCTCTCCAGGTAAGTGAATTGAAATTAATATTTTGCATTTCATTTTTACATTTCACCATCACAAATTACACACATCATGAATTCACAGTTTTTACCAAACCAATTTCAATTAAAAGCAAATTCCCGATTGTGCTCCACTTTAATCTTACGCAAAAACATTACGAATGAGAAAATCTCCCGGTCATAAATGGTCAGTCACACCACTTTGGCTCTGCCCAAACACAGCCACATTATCCATAAGCTGTATGCTGGTTTGTCAGAGAGTGAGGGAGAGAGAGAGGGAGAGAGAGAGAGAGAGAGGGAGATAGAGAGAGAGAGAGAGAGAGAGAGAGAGAGAGAGAGAGAGAGAGAGAGAGAGAGAGAGAGAGAGAGAGAGAGAGAGGGAGGGAGGGAGGAGGGAGGGAGAAGAGGTAGGGAGGGAGGGTGAGAGAGAAAAGAGTGTAAGAGAGAGAGGAGAGAAAGAGAAAGAGAGAGAAAGAGAGAGAGAGGGGGGAGGGAGAGAGAGAGAGAGAGAAAGAGGGAGAGAGAGTCTCAGTTTGGCTGCACAGTATATCCTCTCAGTGAAATCTTATCCAGTGTTAAAGCTGGCCCTACTTTCACCTCTGCTTCTGTTTGCTTAATCCTCCTCTCAAAGACCCATGTGCTTATAGCCCAGCCTGGGTTACAACTCTCTCTCTCTCTCTTTTACCCGCTCTCTACTTCACCCGCTCTGTCCTTTTCCCCTTCTCTCTCAGTCTCTCCTTCACCCGCCCTGTCCTTTTCCCCTTCTCTCTCTCTCTCTCTCTCTCCTTCACCCGCTCTGTCCTTTTCCCCTTCTCTCTCTCTCTCCTTCACCCGCTCTGTCCTTTTCCCCTTCTCTCTCTCTCTCTCCTTCACATGCTCTGTCCTTTTTCCCTTCTCTTCTCTCCTTCACATGCTCTGTCCTTTTTCCCTTCTCTCTCTTGCTCTCTTCTCCTTCTATCTATTGATCTCTCTCTATTTCAAATTCAGAAGTGTGTTATTGGTATGACAAATAGGGTTTGTATATCGCCAAGCAATCATTAAGTACATAGAACAAGAAATCAAAACAGAAAGGTTGATACAGAGGAAGAGTGGGTAGAATATAATAACCAGATTGGAAATACGTCTCTCTCTCTTTTTCTCTCTTTTTCTCTCTCTGTCTCTCTCTCTCTCTTTTTCTCCCTATCTGTCTCTCTCTCAGTTCCACATGACCGTAAGGTGTTACTGTATACTGTATATTAGTGGGGCTTGATTAGGCAGACACAGAAATGGATGTGTGTGTGTGTCTGGGCATTTAGCTTGTATTTGTCAACAGATTGCACACACACACAAACAACCGCACACACACACACTCACACACACACGCACACACACGAACACACACACGAACACACACACACACACACGCACACACGAACACACACACGAACACACACACACACTCACACACACACGCACACACACGAACACACACACGAACACACACACACACTCACACACACACGCACACACACGAACACACACACACGCACACACACACACACACACACACACACACACACGTACACACACATACACACACACGCTCAACATATATCCTGATGTAATCCCCACTAATATGTCACTGAAACTTTATGCATACTGTATGGGTGTGAGAGACAGGTAGAGAGAGATAATACACACTGATACTCTCTCTCTTTCATACACACAAACACAAACTTGCTCACACACACACACACACACACACACACACACACACACACACACACACACACACACACACACACACACACACACACTCACACACACTCACACACACATATATATATACAGTATATTGTAAATAGCAGTTCTCAGGGCAGTGTTACATGGCAGTATGCTCAGGATGGCATCCATGAACTACATTTCACATCTTCCCCTGTTTTGGCAGCCCGCTGTGGTTCTGACATTGACACTTGACACCTAATTGGTGTGTAATTGAATGCCTGAGCAGACAAGAGATTTATACGCGTGCTGTGGGGTGCGCTAAATGGATTTTACAGGGACGGCTGCGACTAATAAAATCACTATGGTCCATGACTGAAATGGGATATGGTCTGTATGTGTGTGTGTGTGTGTGTGTGTGTGTGTGTGTGTCTGCGTGTGTGCCAAGGCTACAGACACTTGAGGAATCGTTTGGCCTTGACCAGGTCACTACGGTTATTTGCTGGGGAAACAGTCCATGTAGTGTTACCAATGGAGATGGTGTGTGTGTGTGTGTGTGTGTGTGTGTGTGTGTGTGTGTGTGTGCGTGTATGCGTGTGTGCGCGTGTGCGTGTGTGCGTGCGTGCGTGCGTGCGTGCGTGCGTGCGTGCGTGCATGCATGTTCGTGTGTGTGCACATATGTGTAATTTCATGTGAGTATTTGGTCTTTAGGTTTTTAATACTGGACATCTATCTTGGTTTACTTTTTCTGCTTACATCACACTCAAAATCATACATAGACAAACATACGCAAACTCACTTGTGTAAATAAATACATGCATACATACATAAAGTACATTAACACATAAGCAAACTCACTTGTGTACATAAAATACACACACACATAACATACATACACACATACATAAGCGCGCACATAAACAAATTCATTAATTGAAATGCTCTCTCACATAAGGAGACAAACATGCACACTTGTATACATCCACACACAAACACACACACACACACATACACACACACACACACACACACACACACACACACACACACACACACACACACACACACACACAAACACAAACACGTCCGTACACACTTTCTATAACCACTGTCTATGTGAAAGCTCTGTAATCTTCCCTGTTACACATCAGCAGAATGTTTTGCTTTATTCCTGTGCGGCTGGATTAAGTCATAGCACTGTTGACCACTCCATATGTGCTCTTTGGTTAGTTTATCCTCCTCAGCTTTGGCCACAGTAACAATCATCCCCTCATAAAGTGCTCTTGGGAATGTACACACACTAACACACACACACACACACACACACCACACACACACACACACACACACACACACACACACACACACACACACACCACACACACACACACACACACACACACACACACACACACACACACACACACACACACACACACACCACACACACACACACAGCCATACATACAGTTGAAGGCTTCAGTGAATGGAGGGGCCGGGTGAGTAACTCGGTAACTGAGTAACAGGGACGTGGAGACGTAGAGGGTATTCCTGTGGGACACAAGGCTTGTTTTGCACAGCTCTGGGAGAGGGCGGCGCCCAGACAAACAGTTGCAATCTCTGCCGGGCTGGGAAGTTAACCAATAACACATAATGACACTGTGAGCTCAGACTGCAGCGGGCTTCTGAAGCGGATCAGGCATGTAGAGCTCTGCCAGGACCCGGTTCAGTTCTGGACATCCATTGCAGGCCGTGTACACACTCTTACACACACATAGTACACACACACACCCACCGTGTGTGTGTGTTTGTGTGTGTGTGTGTGTGTGTGTGTGTGTGTGTGTGTGTGTAGGTCTCTGCCGGCTCAGTGCCAAGGTTGGACCAAACCTGTGCCGGTATCGTGCCGCATTCTGCACCCCGGGGCACAACAGGTGTTGCTGTCAATCATATGCATTCACTTCAATTCAGTCTTATTTATTTGTATGGAGCCAGCAGTTAATATTGTTTCAAGGCGCTTTACTGAGCCCCAGGCCTTAACCCTTTAGAGCCAATGCACAGGTGACGGCAAGGAAAAAAATTGCTTTTGCTGTTACTGAGGCAAGCCCTGCACCAGGCCTCCGCCCAGGGCCCCAGGAGAGTAACAAGGCAGGGCCCATCTGAGAAGTGCAGGGAGGCCGGGGCCCATCTGAGCAGTACAGGGAGGCCGGGGCCCAGATGAGCAGTACAGGGAGGCCGGGGCCCAGCTGAGAAGTGCAGGGAAGCCAGGGCACAGATGAGAAGGGTCCTGTGCTTTTGCAATGGGTGAAATATTTATGGGTAACATTTCCAAACAATGCTAGGCTGGGAGAGGAGTTGGCATTTCCTTTTGAAGGGAACAGAAGCACAGGTACAAGATGGCAGAAGGTGTGTGTGTGTGTGTGTGTGTGTGTGTGTGTGTGTGTGTGTGTGTGTGTGTGTGTGTGTGTGTGTGTTGTGGTTTATTTCTCTTTGCATGTGTCTGTGTGTTAGCATAGTCATCTATCTATATATCTATATTTTGAGAATTTAGAATGAAGTCTGAATATTTGTATTTATATATTATATATATATGGGCCATTCTACCGAATTGGTGCAAAGTCAGGTCGGAAATATTTTGTTTTTTTTTATGTTTTATTCCCAAAACTTTGTCCGTATGTATATTGTACCATATCTAAAGTACACTTATCTAGTAAAAGAACAGTCAATTTTTATATTATATTTTCAGAATGTGTTGGAATGTTTTTCCTCTTCCAAAAATTGTCACTACCGAAACATCACATTAACTATAGTAAAAAAGTATTATTATTGACCTGTTCAGATTGTGTTTCCTTCCCTTCTCTGAAGAGTATTTTTACAAATATTTCTTGAAGGTTTTCACAATGAAATCCATAAAAATGATTTTTTTATCAAATTTTCAAGTTCAATTTATACAATTCATCAAAATCTAAGTGCAATATTTCTTTGTAAAATGCAAAATACTGATCATATTGATTCCAGAGTTGTTGATTGATGAAATTGAACATACATTAATCCAATCAGTATCATAACATTTTAGTTGATTACTCAATATACTTAATTTTTTACAAAACATCCTGTGTTTCGGTAGTGCTGCACTGTTTCGGTAGTGACATCCAGTGTTTCGGTAGTGACTGCACTGTTGGATAGATGTTCATTTCTCTCCCAAAATCTTCCAAAAGGTGCTCTGGGCCGCCCTTTAGTCCACACAACACATTTATTAAAAAAATTATCGGATTGAACTACTTACCATTTCATTTTGTCACTACTGAAATCATCAGGTCACTACCATATGTTTCGGTAGTGACTGTTTCGGTAGTGACAATTCTAGCTAATTTTAAGCATAAATATAGAATTCTAGCAAGCACACTGCTTTCAAACACATCTTTGAAGAGGTGAACACACATACAAACATAAGATTTTCCATGAAACCCCAAAAGGTTTACTTAATTGAAGAAAACATGCGTTTCGGTAGTGACAATTCTTAAGGTTACACGTCGATTTTCAGACTTTGGAACACATTTATATAAAAGCTATGGGATTTAGCTACTTACCATTCAACCATGAGGGACAGAGATGCAGTGTCACTGCATGGTCAAAAATGTAGAGTCGTGGCTAAAACACAGGCTCAGCCAATGGACTAAAACTCTTGTGTTTCGGTAGTGACATGAAAACTAGGGACATGATTTTTTGAGTATAGAAAATTGATTTAAAAATTAAACCCACAATAAATCTAAATATTCCAAGTTCTGTTTCAACCCAATCATAAAGATCTTTGAAATTAAATCATTGAAAAAAATCTAAAAAAATTGAAAAGTGTTATTTAAAGGCATTGAAATTTAGATGTCAGGGTTGGGGACAGCTACTTCCCAATAGAAAGTACCCTATAAATGATGATTTTGTATATATTTAGCTTATCACTATCTCATGTAATGCATTGGGTTTATATAGACCATAACATTTTCTAATTAAATATCTATGCCTAAATACCTAATTGTTTTGTAAATAGTTTTTATTGTTGAGGGACTGCATATTACACGAATTCGGTAGAATGGCCCATATACTGTATATACATATACATATACTTTATCTCGTCTATTATGTATATCTAATCTATTATATACATTTACATGTGAAATGGGTTAGTATGTAAGGAATGCTGAGCACAAACACACACACACACACACACACACACACACACACACACACACACACACACACACACACACACACGTACACACGTACAAACTCACACACAAACAAACAAACACAAACACACACAAACATACACACACAGACTCACAAGCACAAACATACACACATACACACATACAGACTAACTCACACATGCACACACAGACACACACTCACACACACACACACTCACACACACACACACATCCACACACAGACTCACACACACACACATACATACCACACACTCACAAACCCCCACACACACCCACACTCACACTCACACACCCACACAAACCTCATTGTAATGAGTACTCAGTGTTTACCAGACTAAATAAATCATATTGAAAAACAAAATTATCAGGGGCACTTTTGGCGCCACTAATGTTATTTTTAAAGTGGCTCTGAAGGCAGAAAGGGCTCTGCCTCTCTCTCTGCGGGCTCACTACTGATGAAGTATTTATGGGTCCTGTTCCCCTTTATGGATTCAATTCAGCTGCATTCTGGGACCAGGCGAGCATTGTTCCCACTCTCTGTGCCTCATTGTGACTAAAACAATGACCATTACATCACCACACACACACACACAGATAGAGAGAGCGAGAGAGAGAGAGGGAGAGAGGAGGGAGAGAGAGAGAGAGAGGGAGAGAGGGGCAACAAGAAGGGCAGTAGTACAGGATTACTTACTGTATGAGCTATGGGAACTCAGGAAGCACACACACACACACTTCAAAGTTTAACCTCCTCCATTAGTGCGCTAACTTCCTGACATCCACTTTATTTTAATAATTGACCAGAAACTGCTTTGCAACACACACGACTGGCTACACATTCAGCATGTGTGTGTGTGTGTGTGTTACACCCTCATTAGTGTTAAACACGTTGGCATATGTGTGCCAGCGGGCTGGATGGTTGTGTGTGTGTGTGTGTGTGTGTGTGTGTGTGTGTCTGTGTGTGTGTGTGTGTTTGTGTGTGTTTGCAAGCTGGATGGGTGTATTCTGGTGAGCGGGCACACTTGGCAAAGGTCAGGACAATGCTGTGTGTAATGAGCGGTACAGCGTAGCCCAGGGGCAGAGTGCCAGTCTCCAGCCCACTGGCATACCCCCTGCCCTAGGCACAGAATCGGCAGGGGAGGGGGCAATGGACAGTATAGAACGGACAGAAGTATCTTTTTGTTTCCACGTGACCAGGCCCAAGCTCATAGTCCCTACTCAAGCAGGCCTTTGGAGAAACCAGAACCCCTAAATGTTCTACTTAGAACGCTGCCACCACCTACAAAAGGTTATCTTGTTACGTGTTTTACTAAATGGTAACTGATTCTATAGGATAACAGTCATTTATTAGTAATTTATCTTAATTTATCGTTCTCATACAAGACCTCAAATTTATATACAGTCTCTCTGAAAAAGTGAATGTCAAAAAAAAAACTAGTGAGGTTTTGAACTGCGCGTATTGAAAATCCCTGCATTTATATAGGGTATATACCTTATATAAATACTATATAAGTGTACACACACACACAATGCATAGGTCCAATATATACACGGCCCATATATGATATAATATATGAAAGAGCCAGCTGTGTTCAGCTAGCCTGACGGGTCCCCTCTGATGGGTCCCCTCTAGGAGCAGGATTAGATAGTCTAGTGAATAGCTCTAGCCGGGCCTGAGCTCGACCCAGAGTCATAAACTCATTCCCTGGGACTCATTATCTGGTGTTGCGGCTAATTGGGTTGAATTGTTGGGTTTCCTTGGAGCTGCTGCTCATGCCAGTTTCAGAGCATTGGATTCATTACAGGAGACAAGTGTGTGATGCCTCCGCCATGGACTGCTGTCAGGGAAGTAGATCACACAATAAAAGCATATCTTTGATTTCCGACATGTGGAATAATAATGACTGCTGCCTTTGGTCTTTTTTCGTTTAACATGATGAAAGGTTTTTTTGCCTTCATTCTTTCTCTCTCTCCCTCTCCCTCTCTCTCTCCCTCTCCCTCTCCCTCTCCCTCTCCCTCTCCCTCTGTTTTTCAATGAGCTTTATACTTTCTTCATACACATAAATGAGCATGTGTATGTGCACGTGTGAATATTGAGTGTGTGTGTGTGTGTTGTGTGTGAGTGTGAATGTGTGCATGGATAATTTAAAACATCACAGTTGGAGGGGGCGGAGTGAGTGCACTTCAGCTCAGAGCTGCTGGTTCTTTGCTCTGGGGGGGGCCAGTGTGTGTGTGTGTGTGTGTGTGTGTGTGTGTGTGTGTGTTTGTGTGTGTGTGTGTGTGTGTGTGTGTGTGTGTGTTTGTGTGTGTGTGTGTGTGTGTGTGTGTGTGTGTGTGTGTGTGTGTGTGTGTGTGTGTGTGTGTGTGTGTGTGTGTGTGTGTGTGTGTGCGTGCGTGCGTGCGTGCGTGCGTGCGTGCGTGCGTGCGTGCGTGCGTGCGTGCGTGTGTGTCCGTGTGTGGTGGAGGTCGCAGAAAGTAATTACACTACCTGGGCAATCTGCCTGTTTATTTTCAAAGCGGGGTAAGACAAACACACAAACACACACTTTCATTTCGACCCCTGCTCTCACTCCAAACAATAAAAGAGGGACTGAGAGAGAGAGAAATAGAGAGGGATTGAGAGAGAGAGAGGGACTGAGAGAGAGAGAATGAGAGAGGGATTGAGAGAGAGGGGGGGAGAGAGTGATAGAAAAACAGAGGAACACTGAGACCTGATTTGACTTTACAGCTATAGACTAACAATAGATAACAAAGGCGCACACACACACACACACACACACACACACACAAATGTATGTCCACATACACACACAAACATGCACACACATACACTCAATCATAGTACCCTCCACACACCCATTCCCATGCACGCATACAAGGACACACTCTCACACACACACACACACACACACACACACACACACACACACACACACACACATACACCTCTCAAACACACATAAACATTCCTCTGTGTGTTTATTTTTTTATTTGCTGACAGAGGTTGATTGATGGCACCTCCATCTAATCTCCTGGATTGGAGCAGCAGCCCCATAACTAGCTGCTGTGACAGCTTTACTGAGGCCATAGGTCTCTGGCGTCCGCCTGCAATCGCAGATTGAGCTGCGCGTTAGTGAGAGGCAACAGGAAGACGGACAGACAGTCAGACAGATGGACAAGCAAGGCCAGGCCCCCACATGCATCAGGCAGAGAGGCAAACATTAACTGAATCAAAAACTCTAGTGCTGCATGGATCAGTTAAGGGGCCGTCTTAGTTCATGCCGGGTTAGGAGAGAAAGATAGGGTGGACGCAGGTGAAATGCAAGGCCAAGAATTTAAGTGTCGACTATGTGGAAACGTCAATCCTTTATGTCCTCGTCTATCTACTCTTCCTCGTTCTCTGCTGCCTCAATGTTTTCATTCATCATCTCCATAAATCATAAATCTTCTTCTTCTTCTTCTTCTTCTTCACCTCTGCAGTCCCTTAGAGACACACTGTTCAGTCAGTGATTTCCTCAGTCCTCCATCTCTCTTCATCTCCATTTCTCCCTCCCCCTCTATTAACTCCAGATTATTTCCTGGATCTTTCAAAAGAAGCTTTGTGTGTGTGTGTTTGGGTGTAACCTGATCTGTGCCCTTCTATCCGTTTCGGCGACCCCCTACCCCCAAACCTTTTTCCCCACCTTAACCCACTGATCAGAACCACCCCCCCCCTTACACCCCTTCCGCTCCACTTCCAAATCCCTGTGTGACCCCCACCCATCTACACCACCCTCCCCTCCCCATCCCCACCTCCAACCGTCCCTCATTAGCTTCATAAACAGGCAGAATGTCCTGGGAGGGCCTCAGTTAAGGCGGAACATTCCAGAGGCAATAAAGCTTTTTCAGGAAGCCAGATCAAAATCACTGATCATTTTTCTAATGCAGCCCAGATGAAGATGGCCAGAGAGTGAGAGTGAGAGAGAGAGAGAGGGAGAGAGAGAATGAAATAGAGATAGAGAGAGAACCAAAGAACCCAACCGGCAGTTATCCAACACCCACGTGTATGCTCTCCTTTAACCTGGATTCATTCTCTCTCTCTCTCACCCTGTTTTTTCTCTCTATCTTTCCGTCATCTGTCAAGCTACCTTTTTTGCTTATACTTCCGGAAGGTGTGTTCTTTCCTATTTAAGATAAGAGGCATTTTCCTCAAAGGTTAAGAAATCCAAAAGATCTCCAATCATCTCAGTTCTCAGTTTGACATTTCCTTCCTATATTTGTACAAACGTCTCCCTACCCTCCTGCCAGCAAATTGTAGCCACAAGATACTGTTTCCAGCAAAGATTATCTTTTCAAAATGACAAACTCCTGTTGTCCAATCATCCCCTCTTCCAAAGTGGTTGTGTCATTACTGGAAAACACACACACACACACACACACACACACACACACACACACACACACACTCACACAAATGCACAGGCACAGGCACACAGACACACAGACAAATGGGCAGGTACACACACAGATACACACAAATGCGCAGGCACACACATACACAGACACACACAGAAGGGCAGGCACACACACACACACACACACACACACACAAACACACACACAAACACACACACACACACACAAACACACACACACACACACACACACACACACACACACACACACACACACACACTTACACAAACACACTTTGGGGAAAACATCTTGGGGGTGATTGGGGATTGCTAACTGAATCAGTGAGAAGGTCACTATGTGGGGAACAAACTGGATAGCTTATCAAAGCCAGCTGCTGGCAGGAACTATGCTCTGGGCTTTGACCTAAGGTTTCTTTCCCTTTTTCTTCTCTTTCTCCTTCTCTCTGTCCCCCCCCCCTCTCTCTCTCTCTCTCTGTATCTATCCATCTATTTATCTCTCTGAAATGTTGTTTTAGCAACTCAAAGTGCAGTCTGACCCCTCTTTGCTTGTCTTTCTACTTACTTCTCTCTCTCCCTTTCTCTGTCTTTCTCGCCATCTCTCTCTGAACTGTTGTTTTAGCTGCTAAAGGTTCAGACCTAAGCTTCTCTGATGTTGATCAGCTCATAGTTCTCCTTACCCCCTCCCTGGTTCTCATAGTTCTCCTTCCCCTCTCCCTGGTTCTCATAGTTCTCCTTCCCCCACTCCCTGGTTCTCCTCCAAACATAGAGATAATCTCCAGATGCCAACTTCATAGTGTTCCTCACCGACGTCTCCTGACAGAGGTGCTATTTTGGACACTTTTCTGTTTGTTATATGTGTCTCCGAGGATAAAAATAAAGACGTGCTTCATAGATGATTCTAATCCCATACCTTTAAAGAAAGGTTTGAGGAAAGGCAGGGAATAGGAAGTCTCGCAGGGTTTTGCAGCATGCCGTGCTCTTCTCTCAGTGGCCTGTTTGGAAACGTTTGGTGTTTTAGAAAACACTTCTGCCGTCTGTTGATTTACAGCGCAGAGGGAGCTGCTGCTGCTGCATGAATCACATAGACACGGATAGACCCACAATCATTTACTCTACTAATCTGGCTGTTATGGCATTCACTAAATATTCACACTTAATATCAAGTGGTGTGCTCTCTCTGTTGACAGTATGTGTGTGCTGTGTGTGCGCGTGTGTGTGTGTGTGTGTGTGTGTGTGTGTGTGTGTGTGTGTGTGTGTGTGTGTGTGTGTGTGTGTGTGAGAGAGAGAGAGAGAGAGAGAGGGGATCTGAGTGTTGTAGGGTTGGCTGCTGGGGGTGGATCATGTGATCTAAGTATCCGCACGGCCTGTCAATTCCGCTCACACACACACACACACACACACACACACTCTCACTCTCTTCCTCCCTCTTTCTTGCTTACACACATACACTCACACCACGTCCTGCACCCCGACCTTGTCTGGCTTGCATCACATGTGCCCAAGCACACACACACAACCCCCCCCCCCCCCCCCCCCTCCATGTTTTTTTCCCAGAGGGCCATGGGATGGGAGGAGTGTTTTCCGTTTGCCTGCTCTTTCATGAGCACACCTGAGCTCTGGCCTGCTCACTTCCTCTCTATTCCTCCCTCTCTCTGTCCCTCTCCCTCTCTATCCCTCTCTGTCATGTTTCTCTCTCCCTCTCTCTATCCCTCTCTCTATCCTGTTTGTCTCTCTCTCTCTCTCACACTCTCTCTGTCTCTCTCACTTGCTCCTGGGTGTCCCACGTAGTCACTGAGAGCAGCCATGCAAGACAAAGCTGCCTTTGATCACGTTTATACTGTCACTGTTATCCTCTCTCTTTCTCTCTCTCTTTCACTCACTCTCTCTCCTCTCCCCCTCTGCTCTCTCTCTCCCTCATTCCTTTCCCCCTCCTCTCTCTCTCTCTCTCTCTCTCCCTTTCCCACGTCCATATAATTACTCAGGAGTTGAATGACTGATCACAGTGCTGTCCTTTGGTTCTTATGTTGTGTGTGTTCCTCTTCCACAGACAGATTAGTTGTTTCGTTTGGCATACTGTCCCTGGACTAGCACCTTACGGTTGTGTTGGATTATATTAAGCTGTCTTGGCCTCTGTGTGCCTGCGTAAAACAAACTTCCAGAATGCTGGGTATTTTGATTTCCTCGTTGCTGGATTCCGACCGCAAGATGCGTTGGAGGACAGACCGCCTGTCATCTCTGGTACTGTCCATGATTTGATCACAAATAGCTGGGTTTGCGATGTTATCTCTGTAGCAGCAATTAGAACATGTGTGCCCTTTATTTGTTATTCAGTAGCTTTTCTTTCCTTTTTTTTCTTTTAACTTTAATATTTTCACTGCACAATCTTCCAGCATATTGTTTTATTTAAGCAATGCATCAGACGTGTCATGGAATTCGTGCACACATCAAGTCCTAATACCAGTACAGTGGCTTAAGCTATTTCTATTACAGAAACTATTACATTTCTACAAACATGATTTTTTTATAAACGAGACCTCAGTACCTTTACAGTACTGCCTTCTGTTAACTATTATAGTTGTCATGCTGAGTGGAAAAAAACTGAAATATAACTGGATGTCTTTGTGTGTGTGTATTTATGGATGTATGGTTGTTTAGGTGTGCATTCTATGGTGTTTTTCATGTAAGAGTTTTTAATTTGTGTAATTCGGTTAAGGGGAGTGAAAGTGCATGTGTGTGTTGATAATGTTGATGTGTGTGTGTGTGTGTGTGTGTGTGTGTGTGTGTGTGTGTGTTCAGGTGTCTATTTGTGTGTTCAGGTGTGTATGTTAAGGTGTGTGTGTGTGTGTGTGTGTGAGTGTGTGTGTGTGTGTGTGTGTTAAGGTATGTGTGTGTTTCTATGAATAGTGTCATAGCCCCAGCTTGCACATGCTGCTGCTGTGGTTGGGCCCACTGAAGCAGAGCCAGTTGTTTATCGTCACTGAGAGAGAGAGAGATGTGCTAATCATGCTCATTATGCTACCAACCATATGGGCTCTTTATCCAGATGAAGCACACACACACACACACACACACGCACCCACACACACACACATACACATACACACATACCCACACATACACCTACTCAAACTATTTTACACTTCCATGTGCAAACACACACCCACTCACACAGCCACAAACAAACACACACAGGCACACGTGCATTCACACACACTCACACACACACACACACCTACTCACAGTTATACACACACATGTGCAAAACAAACACCCACTCACACAGCCATAAACACACACACTGGCACACGTGCATTCACAAACAAACACACACACACATACACACAAACCAAATTAGTGCAGAGCTATTTTTAAAGCAGAGTAAATAGATGTCATATTTGTGCATTAATTTAGATCCTTGCCTGCCTCATCTGGTCTCCTCCTCTGCTGAATTTGGCCTCTTTTCAATCGGTTCCACAGCACGTCTGCTGTCTGTTATGGTTTGGCCGCGATCTCCCAACAGTCGAGTGGACTAGATATCCCATGGCATCTCAAGCAGACGTCCTAAGACACTGTCAGCTCTCTCACTTGCTTTGCTCTCTAAACAAAAGCAGCCGCTCAGGAAGAACCCGACCTGGTTGTCAGTCTTCCTCTGAAGTCTGGCCTGCTTATGATAAACCTGCTCCTTGATCTTCTCAGTGAGACCCCACTACCCCCCCCCCCCCCCCCCCCCCCCACACCCTCCTCCCCCTCCTCTCCTCCTCCCCTTCCCCCGAAGTTGGCCTGGCAGCCAGCACTGTGCGCTTGCTTAGCGGGATTATGCCTGTTGGTAATTAACCCTGGTGACCACCACCCTGGCCCACACCTCTCCACCTTGGCCTTCTCCGGCTGCACGCTGGGATCACAAGACCAGAGGAAGACCCAGGGAGTCCAATCTGGACGTGATGTTCTCTTTTATCACACAAGACCTCTCTGCAGGCCGGAGCTGGAGTAGGGATGCACAGTTTGTACTGATAAAATGTAATTGCTTAGAGAGATACGTTATCTGTGTGTGTGTGTGGGTATCTCTCGCTCTCTCTGTGTTTTTAAGATGGAGTGAAGCATTGCTGTGTCAGTTCTGAAACCTGTCTGGTCTGGGCTTGAGTCTGAAGAGGTGTTCCATCCTGAAGTAATTTTCTGGAAAACTGCGGACAGTAAATCTGATTTGATGGTTGGCTGTAATTTGTGGATGTTGTTGACGGAATAACGGCGTCGTAAACAGGGCAACAGGCATTTCCTCAAGCATTCTCCTGCCTATTCCCCTCCTCCCTCTATTGAGTAAGATATTATCTCCCTCTAAATGAGATGTTAGGTGGGCAACATTTACTGTGTGTTAATGTTTCTGGTTTTAAAGCAGAAACCTCCAAATGTGGCATCCTTTCCGCTGTCTGGACAATGAGCTTACATGGAAGCCTATGGTTTCACACGATTTATGGACAAAGATGCTAAAACTGCCTAGTGATGGATTGATCGCGGCTCTCTGGGTAGAGAGAGCTGTCTCTGCTCTTTTGGTGAAGCCAAGAGACCAAGTTAGGAACAGCCGCTGTCCTGTTATATTTATATACAGTATATTACTTGTATATATATATTTTATATTTTATTTTATTATATTTTTTACTGAGGGATAAGAGGTAAGAACTTTGTTGTTTACTTTTAAACAATGTGAAGCAGGGCTCTATGGTTCCTGACATCCTGTGGGTGGGGGTCCGGAAAACCATAGGAAGCAGTCTGTAAGACAGCAGAGCGCCGTGTGGTTTCCTCTGTGGTCAGTTGTAACCACAACCTGGAGTCTTAAGTTAGGTTTGAAATAGAGGATGTGCTTTTTGGGCTACCTGATATCATTTGAAAGTAGAACTTAAGGTTAGTTATGGAAACAAGCGCAGTGATACAGACAGAGTAATAAACATACATAACACATTCATTACAATACATAACAGTCATACATAAACAAGTAATGGTCTGATCTTCACATAGCCATGGTTTTAATAGTCACACTTAGACTGCTTGTGAAAGAAAGTGAAAGTGTAGTGTGGCTATTTTAAACAAATTATTAAAGTCTGATATGCCAACCTATTAACAAATATATACTCATGATGACATTTTAATAATCTATTAAAAGGGTTTCAATAAATGAACAAGTGAAATGGATGATTTGAGTGCAGATTACAGAACAGCTACTGCTGACCTTAACCCATAAACCATCCATGGCTACCACATCTGCTTGATGTAGTGCATTCTTTATGTCTTTCGCACTATCGAAGGTACAAATAAATGCTTTGCAAACTAAAGTTAGACTAGACTGTTTAAATCCGAACACGAGACACCCATCCGCCATCCGATGACAGTGGGGTCTTCTGGCTGAGAGCAGTTGTAAACGTGGTAAACTTGTGCATTAACAAAACCATCCCGATTCCCGACATCTCCGTCTATCCCAGGACCAAAATCTGCAAGATAGCCACGGGAGACGCGCTATGGGCAGTTAACTCGCATGTATCCCGACGGTGGCTCGAACAAACTGCACACTAAACCGACAGTAGTGATAAGTCACAGTGACCTAAATGTACCACGCACAAGAGTGTTCGGTATGTTTATTGGGAAGATTTAGCTGAGATCGGGACTGCTGCCCTGGATTCCAGCCTGTGCCACCCCCACAGAAATACAATGGTCTATTCCAGTCAGACATGTCATGATTGTTGCTTGGAGAGGGTAAAGCGTAAGAGCGAGAGAGTGTACCATAGCAAGCGTAGCACAGCGATATCCGCATGATCGCTGAGGACATCGGTTTTCCATCCATACACTTGAGACTTGAGGACTCGTACAAGAACAAAAACACGCATTTGGGGGTGGATCGAACATTTCCGGACCAAGTATCCCGAGGAATCATCAAGGATAAATACTTTGACTGGCGAAACAGTGACTAGCGCAACATTATGAACTTTTGAGCTGTCCTGGAGGATTTCGTTGTCATGTCTTTCAGCGTCCCGAGAAAATAAACTTGTGGTGCCCGGCGCGGTTGCTGCTGCTGGGCAAGGACTTGGAATCTTTTGCGCTTTGGTGGCGGTGATAATTTACAACAGCAAACTTGCAGCTCTGGGAGCGAGCAGGAGATCAAAATGTCGGCCAAGGCTGCCTCCAATAAGGTAGGAAAGAAACAACAGAAAAGTACCCTATCTCGGTTGTGATCACAAAGCGTTGTATTGTGATCCGTCAGATGGGCGATGAGATGATAGATGTGTTGCTTTAACCGTCCTCTGTTGCGCATCATTTATGAGCTGGTGCTATTGGCGGGAGATGTGGAAGGCTGGAGTCGCACTGTGTTGAAATAGTTTGCTGGCTGTTGTGTTGACCACCTCCGTAGTAGTTGGATGCGAGCTCAGAAAGTGTCGTTTACTCCCGACTCCACCTGTAAGACATTAAGACTGTCGGGGACGACGAGTGGTTAGCGTGTTTGTCGTAATGGCAGTGATCCAAGACGAGAAAACGTACCCATTTATCTAGTTTGGTCAGATTACTAGATAATTTCCACAGGCTCAACGGTTGGTTTCGGCTCATTGAAAGCCAAGTCCAGACGACAACTTTGACCTGACTGCGGTAAGGTTACACCGAAGTGTTTTAAGGAGTTGCAACAGTGTCCGAGACTAAGTGGATGTTTTTACACAGCTGGTGCAACAGTAGTCGACTGTTCGATTGTTACAACGACTGCAGTCTATGGCCTCACCTATCACCAAGTCGAGAATATAACCACCGATAGTAGTTGTAGTAGTATTAGAAGTAATACTACTAATAATTAGTGTTTTGTATCAGTTTCCTGATAATGTATGAAGAGTGGTACTGGGGGGAAAAGTTTCCCTGGTTCTGTGCCTTTTTAAAACTTGAAGTGGGTCAAGTAGCGTCTCTGCCAGACTTTGGATGTTTAGACACATTGGCAGGTTGGCAATACATGCGTTATTTTTTGTGTTTAAAGTGTAGCTTACTGTTGAAACGAAAAAATAATTCGAGGCAACTTTTCTCACGAACTGATCGATCGAGAGTTTTTGAAGAGATAAACTACGGACATGTCTTACAATCCTGTGTTCTTTTTACATCCTGTAAGTTATTAGCCTCAGGCTCGAGGCTTTCTGTGTCTGTCGGACTAGCTAGCAGGTGGACTTCTGGGAGTGGCAGGGCAGAGACCCGCTCACTTGTTTTCAAACCGCTCACTGTGTTTGGCTCTATATTAGCCATCCAACGATCACAGGGTCTGACTGGAATGTGTGTGTGTGTGTGTGTGTGTGTGTGTGTGTGTGTGTGTGTGTGTGTGTGTGTGTGTGTGTGTGTGTGTGTGAATTCTGCTAAACTGGTTCGGTCAGTTTCTACTAGGGACTGCACAGACATTCTCGGTGATGTCATGAGCTAGTCAGCTGCATACCACATTGTTCACCTTTTGCTATATAAATCGTTTCAATGTAACCCTGTTTTGCTTGCTAGACCTGCATGGGGAAAAAATGTGTTTTAGATGAGCCGGACCCTTATGTGTAATACAGTATGCCTCCTCAGACTACTTCTCTTTACTAGTTAGGACTGGGCCTGTTCCTGTTATTTTCACCTGTGGACACAGAAGGAACACACGTTTTTTTGTCTTCATTAAGGGTGTTATAATGGTGTAATAAGTTATATTTCCTTTGATTTTGTGTGCGTGTGTACGCGCACACGTGTGTCTTTTGGCCTTGAGCTTGTGCCATTGTCAGTGGCTGTTTGTGGCTGAAAGGCCTTGTGTATTCCGTTATCTTCTCCGGTGGCTACATTTAAACACATCAACTCTGCATGGATGGTTACTTATTTTGATTAGGACGCCAAAGCACAAAGACAAAATACAGTGCTGTTTCACCCCTCCTCCCTCTCTCTGTCTTTCTCTCTCTTTCCTTTTATCTCTCTTTCCCTTTGCCCCTTGTCTCTCCCTCTTTCTCTCTTCCCTTCCCTCTGTCGTTCTGTCTCTCTCTTCGTGGGTGTTTGTGACTGTTGGTTATACAGGGGCCACTGGCGTGTATGCTGAAGGACTGGAGGCTAGTTTCCACACATGGAGCTGGTCTCATAGAGAAGAACGTCCTTTATGGGGACTAATGATGTGACCGGGCACAGCAACTGACCTCCTGTTGGCGATGCTATATGTGTCTGTGTGTATATACATTTGTGTGTGTGTGTGTGTGTGTGTGTGTGTGTGTGTGTGTGTGTGTGTGTACAGTGAGGCTGGAGTTAGGGCCTCATGATGTTATCGCAGCAGGTTGCCGACAAATCCAATGACATCATTTCCTGCGTGGAGGAGTCACTGTAGCTGTGGAGGAGTGTGTCTGAGTGTGTGTGTGTGTGTGTGTGTGTTGGAGGTCAGTATGTGAGTCATCTTTTAGTATGTGTGTGGTCATACATTCTGCTGTGTCAGAGTTGACCTGCTCCTGTCTGTCTCTGAAGCTTGGAATGCTTTTGTCAGATAGATTAAGATGACCTTACACACACATCACACACACACACACACACACATTATATACATATTACCTTATACACACACTCACTCATACACACACACACATACATTCATATTCTAAACCAAGGTCTCCATCCTGTTGGGAATCAGATGCAGATTTCCCATGTTAAAATAAATCCTTCAGTGTAAAACATGTTTAGCTTAATCTCGTCTTATCAGTCATTGTGCTATTTCTTTTCCTCTGAGGTCTCAGGATCTTTTTTAAGGGATGGTGTGTAAAATTAACTTTATTGAAGAGAGAGGTTTTGCCAGAGTGCATAAGCCTAAAACCCATTTGCCACAAAAGCTTATGTTTCCTGTTTTGGAGGAAGTGTGTGTGTGTGTGTGTGTGTGTGTGTGTGTGTGTGTGTGTGTGTGTGTGTGTGTGTGTGCGTGTGTTTGTGTGTGTGTGTGTGTGTGTGTGTGTGTGTGTGTGTGTGTGTGTGTGTGTGTGTGTGTGTGTGTGTGTGTGTGTGTGTGTGTGTGTGTGTGTGTGTGTGTGTGTGTGAGGCTGAGCGTGTTTCTGAGGAACGGAACGGATAAGGAGATCTCACTTCTGAGCCAGAACTGGACGACCACTGTGTGTGTGTGTGTGTGTATCTGTTTGTGTGTGTGTGTGAGACCATAGCACAGTCTCCAGAGCAGTGTGAAATGTCATTAATTCTGAGGGAGGCTGCTTGCATGAGAATGAAGCCGTAAGGGCAGACCAGAGCACAGGAGAGGAGAGGAGAGGAGAGGAGAGGAGAGGAGGGGAGAGGAGAGGAGGGGAGAGGAGAGCACAGGAGAGGAGAGGAGGAGAGGAGAGGAGAGCAGAGGAGAGGAGAGGAGAGGAGAGGAGAGGAGAGCACAGGAGAGGAGAGGAGAGGAGAGGAGAGGAGAGGAGAGGAGCTCAGTGCATTTTATTGCCCATTTCCTCCACTGGCCGGCTCCCAGGGCGACTACAGAAAGGAGGAAAGAAAAAATAAGTCACATAAGAAAATTACATCTCTCTCTTTTATATCTCTCTCTTTTATATCATTTATGGTCAGTGTAGGTCCTGCACTTCATATATAGAACGGATAGAAAGGACAACAGGAAAGAGAATATTGTTTGTGTGTATGTGTCTGTATGTATGTGTGGGTGTGTGTTATGTGCTCATAAGAATGTGTGTTTGTGTGTGTGAGTGTGTTATGTGTGTGTGTGCTGTCATCACGCCTTTTGTCCCGTGCTTGTCTGAGACTGAAGAGAGTGTGTGGTAATTACAACAGACAGCAACAGTAATCTCAGAGGTCCTCCACTAGCTTCTTTAATCATCCTCATCACCAGCAGAAGCATGGCCGACACCGCTTCATTCTGCTACTGTAAGAGGTTATGGGCATAGAAACACATACACACACACTAACACACATTGACACACACATGGACCCACAAACAGACAGAGACACAGATTACACACACACACACACACACACACACACACACACACACACACACACACACAAACAGAAACACAATCAGACACACCACACACACTACACGCATCACACACCGTCCCTCTCCAGTGCTGGTTTTGTTCCCCTGGCGTCTCTCTGGTGTGTGTGTGTGTGTGTGCACT
>NC_137925.1:13003454-13005954 GCF_963457725.1 Sprattus sprattus
CTGCACAAGCTAGCTGCTGAGGCCCACACGCTGCTCCCAAGCCAGTTTGTTTACTGGACACACACACACACACACACACACACACACACACACACACTCACACACACACACACACACACTCACACAAAAGGCAGCTGTGGCTTTATTTTTGAGAACTTCTCCTGGCCACGCTTGTTTGGATATTCTCATGAGTGGAGAGTTCTAGAACCCGATGACTTCCGGAGGTTCTTGTGATCGTTGCTCTCTCGTCATGAGCCCTCTCATCTGCTGCACCACAGGTGATGTGGGCGCGATGTTCAGTTCAGGCGTTAAAGAGCTTTATTCCCGTGACCTTTCATACAGGAGAGTATTACTGAAGCACAGGAGATGAAAAAGCAGGGATGTGTTATGAGGGGGAAACAAATAGACAGACAATCAGTGCAGTAGTTAAATATCAGCAACAATAACAATAGCACATTCTAAGTGGGATAGGTCCATATGAGTTGTCAGAGATGTCCATCATGTGCACCTCTATGGGGTGGTGCTTCTGACTTCCTGTACGAGTATTCATCGCGGATACATCTCTATGGCAACACTGTAAATACCACAGTAATGTTCAATTAAGGCTCCTGAAATGAATTTAATTGGAATTTAAAGGGAGAGGAAGTCCTTCTCCTCACTCGTCCTGAAGTGACCACTTAAAGAGAGTCAGGGAGAGGGAGGAAAGAAAGGAAAAGGGAGACGGGTAGTGGGAGAGGGAGACAGGGAGTGGGAAAGGGAGACATGAAAGGCCAAAAGAGAGAGAGAGAGAGAGAGAGAGAGAGAGAGAGAGAGAGAGAGAGAGTGAGAGAGAGAGAGAGAGAGAGAGAGAGAGAGAGAGAGAGAGAGAGAGAGAGAGAGAGAGAGAGAGAGAGAGAGAGAGAGAGAGAGAGAGTGTTAGTGAGAGTGTTAGTGAGTGGCCCAGACTCCAGCTCAGTGTTTCCACTATTATCAGGGCAGCAGAGGGACGGGCTCTGGCAGCTTATCAGCACATTCCTGCCCTGCGTAAGAGAGAGAGACAGAGAGAGAGAGAGAGAGAGAGAGAGAGAGAGAGAGAGAGTGTGGGTGTGTGGGTGGGTGTGTGTGACAGGATATTTTTCTGTGTTTGTGCGTGGGCATATACACTTGTGTGTGTGTGTGTGTGTGTGTGTGTGTGTGTGTGTGTGTGAGAGAGAGAGAGAGAGAGAGAAAGAGAAAGAGAGAGAGTTAGTATGGGTGTGTGTATATAGGCCATATATGATGGTCAGAGTGTCTGTGTGTCTGTGTGTGTGTGTGTGTTTGTGTGTGTTTGCCTGTGCTGATTGTGGTGAGTGTTCTGATTGGCTGAGCCCACAGCTGATTTACAGGATCCTGTAGTGAGGCCAGATTCCCCAGGCCTGCTTATCGTCCTGCCCCCTCGTGTGTGACTGTGTGTGTGTGTGTGTGTGTGTGTGTGTGTGTGTGTGTGTGTGACTGTGTGTGTGTGTGTGTGTGTGTGAGACTGTGTGTGTGTGTGTGTGTGTGTCTGAGTGTGAGTGAGTGTGAGTGCTGATTAAGCTAAAGTGGTCTGGTTTCTTTTGTCTCCTGAAAACACACATGCAAATTCAGAAAACAGTAGGAAGCTGATAAAGATGACCTCACGGTCTGCGTGTCTCTCTCTTTTATTGTGTTTGGAGTCATTCTTTTTCTGTGTCTGTCACACACACATGCACACACACACACTCTCTCTTTATCTCTCTCACACACACACACTCTCTTTCTCTCTCTCACACACACAATTTTCCGATTCAAAGTCGATTCCATAAGATTCCGTAGACAGCTGCACTCAAAAGCAGAACAGAAGAAAGAGAGGGCCAGGCTACATTGAGTGCATGGTTGTTTGAGTGTTTATTTTAGTGTCTGTGTGTGTGTGTGTGTGTGTGTGTGTGTGTGTGTGTGTGTGTGTGTGTGTGTGTGTGTGTGTGTGTGTGTGTGTGTGTGACAGTCCTTTAGCAGAAGCGACTTTGCCACTGGCAGTGCCACAGTGGTGTTGGTGGCGCTTGGGTAGACGGGTCATCAGGCAGAGAGGACTGACCTCTGAGGCAGAAGCCCTCTCTCTGTGTCCATCTGTCTGTCTGTCTGTCTGTCTGTCTGTCTGTCTGTCTGTCTGTCTGTCTCTGTCTGTCTGTCTGTCTGTCTCTGTCTGTCTGTCTGTCTGTCTCTCTCTGCCTGTCTGTCTGCCTGTGTGTCTGTCTTTATGACCTCTTATCTGTTTGTATATCTGTCTGTGTGTCAATCTTTCTGTCTATCTATCTGTCTTGTCTGTCTGTCTATGTGTGTGTGTGTCTGTCTGTATGTCTGTCTGTCTCTCTCTGCCTGTCTGTCTGCCTGTGTTCCTGTGGATGTCTGGCCAGATTGGACATGTGGGATTACTGAGGAACAGTAGCCCACGTCAGCGTCCGTCTGAAGAGCTTGTCTCTGTTAGGGACACACCTGGCTGTCAGAGCCAAGCAGAGCACAGGTG
>NC_137925.1:13010954-13025954 GCF_963457725.1 Sprattus sprattus
TGTGTGTGTGTGTGTGTGTGTGTGTGTATTTATTTGGAGAGGATGCAGCTGCTCTTTGGCCACTCCTTCCTTTGGGATACAGCTTGAGGAGTGATAATGTCGTCATGGTTACGATTACTAGGGCGACGTATGAACGTTGCCGGAGCATCTGGTACGTGATTGGATGAAGTTAGCTCCTAAAAAACTCCCAGTCCAATCAGGTCACCGACCACACATGCACATGTACACACACACACACATACACACACACACACACACTCACTCAGCATCTCTCTCTTCTCTGTGTTATGGTTTATTTTTAGACTTGATTGCAGGGAGCTGCTTAAACGGATTAAGCATCTTGTACAATCACTCACTCGCTCTCTTCCATCTCTTTTCTCTCTCTAAAATTCAGATTTAAAACATGCTTTGATGTGTCTGTCCCTCTATTACCTCTGTCACATATGAAACCCATGAATGTATCATGTCAAAACAACACGAGATAGATAACACATTCTAATTCCCACTCAGTCTTCCATAACGGTAAAGTCATTATATTTAACGGGATGCTAGGGAGCATGAACCTCTGTGAGATGTGCAAAACATACAAGGTTCAATGCAAGTTAACCTAGCTATGAACTATCCAAGCTATCTCTAGCTTAGGGAACCATTTTAACAGTTGGCAGTTGCTTGTTTAATTAGCTGCTAAGTTAAATTTGCGTAATGCTACTAAGGTACTAGGTACCATTTAATGCAAATGGCACTCTGCCATTTAAACTCTTAAAGGTTTTTTAAAGAATGACTTAGGTAGCTAGCTAGTTGGGGCAGTCTTAAGGTCAAAATGATTACAACCACGTGCGGATGATTTTAAATGACTTTGACATTAAACAATCCTGAGAGAACTAATGGGAAATCAATGGGGCAAGTGCTTACTCTGATATCATTGTAGTGAATGAAGACGGAGAAGTACCCCCTCCCCCTTGCCCTTCTTAAACATGTTAATCCATTTGTTTCAGTTCTTATTGGAGCTGTGTCAGAAGATTATCGTTAATGTTACCAGGTCGCCAGGGAAAAGATTAACGATTCGACCGTGCAACATCATAACAGTATGGCTACGTCCACACTAATATGTTTTCATTTTAAAACGAAGACGATCTCCATCCAAACTAGCATCTAAGCTTAGCTTAGTATCAGAAACAACATCCGTCCATACCAACACGCCTGAAAAACGGGAGAACCCTTCCAGCAAAGGGTCAGATGATACTATTGTGACTAATCAGGGAAGGATACGTTGTGACTGATGAGACCCAGTCAGGAGGTTCTAAAAGTCTCAGTTTCTGCCCACCCCTTAAAACGCAAGTTCTCAAATAAAAATCGTGCTAACATCGTGTCCAAAAATTCTCTGTGTTAGGGGCTCGAAAACACTCGAGTAGTTTAATCTAAACGTAGCGAAGGTTATGGTTTTCAACGTGATGTCGCCTAAAATAGCAAGACCAAAACCGTAACATAGTGATGAATAAATGACTTTAAATGCGAGTGGGAATGATGTATCTATCTCCTCCACTCTGTTTTGATGTTGTGGTTTAGTGAGCCAATGTGATGCAGTACTGCTCCTCATCTCTCCTGCATCAAAGGCATGTTTTATCCTCTCTTCATGTTTTGTGTGTGTGTGCACGTGTGTTCGTTTATGCCTGTGTGTATGCTTGCAAAGGAGACGGTTCCTTGTGTACCTTGTTAAGTCTGCTATAAACATATTAAAAATTGAATGGAATTGAAATGTGTACGAAATGTGGGGGGGGGGGGGGGGTTGTTCTATAAATATAATGCTGTAACATCTGCTTTCTCAGAGCTGCTATTTTTAAGCTTTTGCCACAAAGCTTTTTCCCTTGAGAACAGCACCCTGCTGAGTAGACAAAAACCCAACAACACACACACACACACACACACACACACACACACACACACACACACACACACCTGCCCTGTCGTGATGGGAAACACGCGCCCTGTTTGGTCAAGCTCAGGATGCTTTTCTGACAGGTTAAGCCTCCTAAACCAAACCCAGAGCAAACAGACAGACACACACACACACACACACACACACACACACACTGAGCAGGTCCCAAAGTGCCTGTGAGAGGGCAGATGCCTGATGTTTATAGTAGTTTTGGTGCAGTGTTTACATACAGTCACTCACAGCATTCTCTCTCACTCACACACACACACAAATGTGTGTGTGTGTGTGCTGGGGGGGAGGGTGGGGGGACAGGGCTGCATAATGGTAAGAGGGTGTTGATGTGTTTGTTGTTGATGTATTTATTTCGTATTTACACTTACTGTGAATGCCTGTGTGTGTGTGTGGATTGTTTTCATGTTAGTGTTTTGTTTGCATATAGCGCAGACCAGATGACATGCTTCTGTTAATGTTAGTAGGTAGAGTGTTCTTCTGCAGTGTGTGTGTGTGTGTGTGTGTGTGTGTGTGTGTGTGTGTGTGTGTGTGTGTGTGTGTGTGTGTACCAGAGGATTATAATCTAGAGAGGAGTGGAACCAGAAATAAATCATGTGACAAGGTTTATTAAGAGATAAATACTGCAGATCTTGTCCTGTGTGTGTGTGTGTGTGTGTGTGTGTGTGTGTGTGTGTGTGTGTGTGTGTGTGTGTGTGTGTGTGTGTGTGTGTGTGTGTGTGTGTGTGTGTGTGTGTGTGTGTGTGTGTGTTTTAGAGACAGGCACTGCAGAGCTGCATGAACCCTTTGAGATTCGAGCTCCTTTCATCTGTACACACATGTATGCTCCCCTCCACACACACACACACACACTAGTCATCAGCTAGTCATCAGACTGGCATTGGAGTGATCCTGTCAGACGGTGTGTGTATGTGTGTGTGTTTGTGAGTTTGTGTGTCTGTGCGTGTGCGTGTGCGTGTGCGTGTGCGTGTGCGTGTGCGTGTGCGTGTGTGTGTGGACTGGGATTCTATGTTGCAGACCCAGAGGATTTCCCTAAAGGGAAGTGCCATTGTGCCCGAGTGAGGAAGTAACATCATCATCTGTCAATGAGCATATAAACACACACACACACACACACCGCTGCAATACCAGGATGGACACAAACACTCACACACCTGCATTTCATCCAAACAGTCACACACTCTTACTCTTACTCACACTTATCTTAAACATCAGTGGCAATGCAACTGCATTTCTTGCAGACACATCACACACACACACACACACACACACACACACACACACACACACACACACACACACACACACACACACACACACACACACACACACAAACACACCCTCACACTGAAGTAGTCTAATGGAAGTGTGGTGTTCTGCTTGCTGTTGGTTTCTGCTTGCTGGTTGCAGGTATATTATACAGTATGAAGGTAATGCCAGTACTAAGAGAGTTGTGACGGCCCCTCTTTCTTTCTTTCTTTCTCTCTGACTCCCTTACTCTCCCTCTCTCTCTCTCTTTCCCCCTCCCCCTCTCTCTCTTTCATTCATTCACAGAGAAAATCTAAATGATTAATCTCTCTCTCTCACACACTCTCTCTCATTCATTCATTCATTCATTCACTCCTATCACTCCCTCCCCCTTCTCTCGTCTCTGCCGTGGCTCTAGTACTGGTTTGCAGGTGACTGGGCTTTAATTTTACTGCTGATGCAGTGATAGAAGACTGTGTGTGTGTGTGTGTGTGTGTGTGTGTGTGTGTGTGTGTGTGTGTGTGTGTGTGTGTGTGTGTGTGTGTGGTGTGCGTGGGCTGGTTTAGGGTAAACCCTGCAGCCGTGAGCTGCATATCTCTCACACTCCGGTGCTGAGCCTGAGGGGGAGCGAGAGAAAGAGAAAGAGAAGGAGAGAGGGGGAAGAGAGGGAGAGTAAGAGAGAGAGGCAGAGGAGGCGAGAGGGGCAGAGAAGCTGCAGAGAGACGTGGATGGGACTCTGCTGTAGGCGGATTGTCAGACAGACTGCCTGTGTGTGTGTGTGTGTGTGTGTGTGTGTGTGTATGTGTGAGAGAGTGTGTGTGTGTGGGTGCGGGTGTGTATATGTTTTTCCCTCATATATACAAGCACCTACTCACACACAGCTTCGTGACTGTATTTACCCTTGGGTCAGTGCAGGTCTGTGGCATGTAAGGACACTGTATGATTGTGTGTGTGTGTGTGTGTGTGTGTGAGTGAGAGAGAGCGAAGGTACATGTTCTCCACGGCTCTTGGAGCTCACGGAAGCTTCCGTGAGGATAGTTTCCGTGGTGATCCGGACTCCGGGTGCTCTGACATGGAGGCTGCCATCCTGAATATCAGTGATGATCCGAGAGGCTGTGAGTAGCACTAGTCCTGCATGTGTGTGTGTGTGCTTGTGTATGTGTGTGTGTGTGTGTGTGTGTGTGTGTGTGTGTGTGTGTTTGCTTGTTTGTGTGTGGACTGTATGGACTGGGGCAGTGTTCAGAAGGGTGTGTGTGAGTGTGTGCATTTTTGTATGTTTGCATGTGTGTGTGTGTGTGTGTGTGTGTGTGTGTGTGTGTGTGCATTTGTGTATGTTTGCATGTGTGTGTGTGTGTGTGTGCATTTGTGTATGTTTGCATGTGTGTGTGTTCCTGCCGTTACTGCAGGCAGTAACCGGGATAGTCGGCTGTGTTTGAAAAGAAGGTGTGTGTGTGTGTGTGTGTGTGTGTTGTGATACAGATCAGGTTGCGTGTTTCCTCTGTCTGCATTGTCTTTGGTGTGAATCTGCTGCAGTTGAAAGTTGTAATCTTCAGCAGAGCCGTCTTGATTGTCTGCATGTCTGAGAGTACATCAGGATGTGCCTCTCTAGTGAGTGTGTGTGTGTGCGTGTGTGTGTGTGTGAGTGTGTGCTCTCTAGTGAGTGTGTGCTTATCAGGCAGGACAGGTTTGTGCTGCAGCGATGGTGACTGATAATGTGTCAGGTTGACTCAGTGCAGTCCTCCATTGATCTCAGATACTCCTGATCCGGCAGGACTGATCCCAAGCCTGCTGCAGAGCTTAAAGGGACCCCGCTGCTCTACTCCTCCCCTAACCTCATATCACTCTCTTTCTTTTCTCTCTTTTTTTCCGTTGCTTTCCTGTCTTTTTCTCTTACCTCCACTTTTCCCCTCCCCTCTCCTTTCCTTGATTCCTCTTTTCTTTTTCTCCATCCTCCTCTTCCCTGCACTCATCCCCTCACACACACACACACACACACACACACCTGCAGATTAATGTTTGCTGTTACGCTTAGTATGTCAGCATTTCTCACTAGTCTCTCTCCCTCTCTTTCTAGCAAAACCACACACATACAAAGAAAGCATGCAGTCACACACGTACAGACACACACAGCGAGCGAGAGATACACACACATAACTACATACAAACACACACACACACTTACACATAGTGGGTGACATGGGCACTATTTTCAACTGTATGTACGGTATGGGTATTATGTCACAGTATTTATCATCTAAAGTTCTTACATTTAATTATTATCATTCCTGCAGCAAAAGCACTAAATTATGCATTTCAAAAGTAAAACAATGAAGCATTGCAAATAGCAAGAACATGAAGAAAGATTAAGGTTAATATTTTCCTTAACATAATAAACATGAAACATGGCTTGAGGAGTTTCTCTAAATGAGCAGTTACAATAAAAAAAGGCCCCTCATTACTTGAACAATTTACTCAGTATGACTGAAAAAACACAGGACACAGGAAACTAAAACTCCAATGAAAACAGCCATTAGCCCTCCAAGGTCTTAGCCTGTTGACATGTCCTGGCTGGAGGGATGTCCTGGTGCATGTGCACAACATTTGCTTATGAAAACACGATTTACCGGCTGGTTAGAAGACAGTTATGCTACCTGTAGGTGTTTGTCACCAGTGTTTGCTAGACATTTTGATGAACTTTCCATTGTTTACAATGGCAAACTCAGAACAGCGCCCCAATTTCAACCAGTGGCCATACATATATTACATCCATTCTATCTCAATACCGGACATTTTTCTTTTTAATGCTCAATGCTCAATGATTGTTATAATGATTATTAAAACATTTCACAGTATGCTGGTTACTTAGCTGTCTCATTTGGTAATTGTAAGCAAGGGATTTAGGCACATCACCTGTAATTCATGTGGAATTCTCTGACAGCCGAAATTCTGGGAAATTGGTACACTTTATGCAAAATTCATGTGGTGGCAACTATAATACCGAAATACCGCCCATCCCTAACACACACATACAAGCACGCTCATACACACACACACACACACACACACACACACACACACACACACACACACACACACACACACACACACACACACACACACCACACAGAAACACAAATTGTCATCGGTTTATGCCAGTGTTGCACATGAACTGGAGCGGTTTCTTCTCTGTGGGTTCTTGCGGCCATTTTGGGCTTGTGTCAGTCTCTCTCTGGCCACCTCAGGTCTTCACCCTGGCTTTAGTGAATTCCTGGTAAACAGGAAAGAGACTTCCTGTCTGAAAAATCCCAGCTCTCGCTCTTTTCCTGTCTTTCACACAATCAGTGGCGTGGCGTACACACACATACACACACGTACACACACACATACACACGTACACACACACAAACACACACCTACACACACACAAGCGCACACACACACACACACACACACACACACACACACACACACACACACACACACTTAGGAAAGCGAGACTAAGTTGACTCTGCTTACCTCAGACTAACTCACTAGAAAATGCCATTAGTCCTGTGGATGTGTGTGTGTGTGTGTGTGAGAGAGATTGGTGTTTAGTTAAGCTTGCAGCAGACGAATGCCCCTGTGCAAGGATGTGAGCCCACTTCCCTGTGTCCAGAAATAGACTCCATACCAACACTTCAACAATAGCTGGCCGGGCACAGGGGACTGGTACAGCAACTCTCTATAAATACCACCAGTGAAAAATAGATGCTCCAATCTCAAAATGGCTACTGTTTGATGCAGGGATTTATTATTAGAGTTTTATTGTGGGTGTGTGTGTGTGTGTGTGTGTGTGTGTGTTTGTGTGTGTTGATATTTGCCAGTCATGGTGTGATATTTGCTTGTGACTCTGTGGGCCCTATCTTGCACCCAGCGCAATTGACATTGTCACCGACGCAAGTATCATTCCTATCTTGCACCCGGAGCACAGCGAGATTTTCCCTCCAGAGGCGCGCTTCGAAATGAACTTGCGTCGACATGGGCGGGGGCGGAACAGAGAAGGCGTTTCTCTGGCGCAAGTGGTATTTTGCAGTTTCAAAACAACGCTGTGCGCTGTGCGCCGTGCGCCATTGACCACAAAAAAGCTGGTCTAATGTCAGAGGCGCAATGTCTAAAGTCTGTAACGCGTATTCAGAACGCTATTTTAAGGGCGCATGTGCTTGCCCGCACAGTATAGGACCTATAGGCTACACTTTAGTTCTGTCGTCTTCACGAGAGATTAACACCAATTGATTGGCAAGCCATATATAATTACAAGGAAAATAAAGTATTTACCACATGAGGAAATCATTGTGATATCCGTATCCAAGACATTTTAAAACTAGGCATACATCTAGCGTACACAATTGACCCAAATGATTCAGGTTAATTGAAGCTGCGTGACATTTGATTTATTGTATGGCTTTGTTGCATTTATTTAATGCCAGTATTATTATAAATCTTGTAAACTCATCTCTGTGTATGTGGACTTTATTTATGTACCTTGGGTTTGGTCAGCTGGTGCACTGGCTTGGGTGCCGATTTCCATGCCCCCAAATCCCTGCACGCTCTCAGGCGTGAGGGTAGACGTGGCGATGTCCTCTGCTGCCGTCAGATCCTGGGTCGAGGCAGATCCACCTCCCGTGAAGCCACGAAAACGTGTGTTACCTTCCAGCTTGGATGTCCCACGTCTCCGGACGTCATTATAGCGTTTTCGGCAACGTTTTCGGGTGCCCCGTTGCAGAAACAATCACGGCAATATCTTGACATGCTTGCTTGACTTTGCTTACTTTTGGAGGGTTTCTCGCATCTCCATATATATCCATCTCCCGCTTTTTACAAAGCCATACAATAAATCAAATGTCACGCAGCTTCAATTAACCTGAATAATTTGGGTCAATGTGTAGGCTACGCTAGATGTATGCCTATTTTTAAAATATCTTGGATATGGATATCACAATGATTTCCTCAAGTGGTAAATACTTTATTTTCCTTGTAATTATATATGGCTTGCCAAAAAATTGGTGTAAATCTGACGTCGGTCTCCTCGGCTGTGAACTTATCCGGTCTTCCACCAGGTAATTCCGCCATCAAAATAACAAGCCGCTATCGACTATGCGCTCCTCGCTCTTAAAGGGAATGTGAGATGACGCTCGGATTGGTTTATTGCATATTACGCCCAAACCACACCTATGGCTGAGTAACCTCCTTTGGACCAACCCTTTTGACACTTGCGCTGGACGCAAGTGTGTTTTTTCCGCTGTTAAAATAGCAACTGCGCCATAGAGCCGCCCACACAGCTACTTGCGCTTGGCGCCGTCCTACTTGCGTTTCTGATCGGCAAGATAGGGCCCTGTGTGTGTAAAGCTGGGGCTATACAGGGTGTGTAGCTACTGTGAGAACGGTAGATATACCTCTCTCTCTCTCTCTCCCCCTCTCTCTCCTTCTCGCCCTCTTTCTCTCTCCCTCTCCCCCTCTTTCTCCGTCTCTTGCTTTTTTTATTTCCTCTACTAGCACTCTCTCTGTTTCTGACTCTCTTTCACTCAAACTTTCAGCCAGTGTGTCCCTTTCTGTTATTCCGAGAGCCTAATACGCATTGAGAGACAGAGAGAGAGAGAGAGAGAGAGAGAGAGAGAGAGAGAGAGAGAGAGAGAGAGAGAGAGAGAGAGAGAGAGAGAGAGAGAGAGAGAGAGAGAGAGAGAGAGAGAGAGAGAATGTGGAGACCAAAAGGATGAAAGTGTTTTTCATCTGGACCAGTATTCAGGATTCAAGATGGAAATCTGAGCACATTCTTTCATTCTCTCTTTCCCACCCCTCTCCCCCCTCTTTCTTTCTCCCCTCCGTCTCTCTCTGTCTCTCCCTCTCTCCCTCTCTCCCCTCCGTCTCTCTCTGTCTCTCCCTCTCTCTCCCCTCCCTCTCTCTCTGTCTCTCCCTCTCCCCCCTCCCTCTCTCTGTCTCTCCCCTCTATCTCTCCCTCTGTCTCTCTCTGTCTCTCCCTCTCCCCCCTCCCTCTCTCTGTCTCTCCCCTCTATCTCTCCCTCTGTCTCTCTCTGTCTCTCCCTCTCTCCCCTCCCTCTCTCTCTCTCTGTCTCTCCCTCTCTCTCCCCTCCCTCTCTCTCTGTCTCTCCCTCTCCCCCCTCCCTCTCTCTGTCTCTCCCCTCTATCTCTCCCTCTGTCTCTCTCTGTCTCTCCCTCTCTCCCCTCCCTCTCTCTCTCTGTCTCCATTTTTCCCTGTCTCTGGCCTCCTCATGGTCTCACCCTAATTGCTTGCTGCTCAGGATTATTCCCGTCTTTTTTCCTGCCAAAACTTTAATCAGAGATAATAAGGACTATTTATAGTCCTACAGCACCCCTCACTCTTGAGCACGCACATATACACACACACACGCACACATACACACACACACACACACACACACACACACACACACACACACACACACACACACACACACACACACACAACACATACACACACACACGCACACACACACATACACACACGCACGCACACACACACATACACACACACACACACACACACACACACATACACACACACACACGCACGCACGCACAAACGCACACACTCACACACACACACAAATAGACGGGGGTAATAAATACAGCCATACTGGCGGGGTAACCCTTTACCTAATAGACCAGGGCTCTGCCACTGCTGCTGAGCAACCGCTGCTAAGCACGGACTCCTGTCCTAATAGCACGCATGTCTGTCTTTATCAATCAATCACACAAGTAAACAATCACCATGGCACTTAAAGACCTCTAGAACACTTAGACGTGTGAATGTGTGTGTGTGTGTGTGTCTGTGTTTCGTAACTAGGCTTTCTCTCTCTCTCTCTCTCTCTCTCTCTCTCTCTCTCTCTCTCTCTCTCTCTCTCTCCTTCTCTCCCTCTCTCCCTCTGGTGAGAGTGTGTGAGCAGCATCCTTATGGGATGTGTACATTCACTGCCATTGCTTACTGCACTCGCATTTTCCAAGCCATTTATTTTCAGTCTCCTGGGATTATACACATGACGTTTGTGTGTGTGTGGCTGTGTGTGTGTGTGTGTGTGTGTGTGTGTCTGTGTGTGTGTGTGTGTGTGTGTGTCTGTGTGTGTCAGTGAGTACATATTTCAGACACAGGCCATATTCTGTTTCTGTGTTGTTCCTCTCAGCTCACCTGGCGTTGTGGGACTTTCTCTGGCCTTAATTATACGCAGCTTTGCCAGATCAATGGGAAATGTCCATTCCCTGCAGTATTGATACGGTGGTGATGGTGTTTGTGTTGATGGTGACCTTGATGATGATGATGGTGATAATGATGAGGGTGAGGATGATAGAAAGTACAGGACAAGACGATATGGGTTCAATGAAAATAAATCAATAAATGGTTAACTCTTTATCTAAGTGCAATGGGAAACATAATGTTAGTGCTATAGTTCGTCTGTGTATGAGTGTGTGTGTGTGTGTGTGTGTTTGAGTCACTATGACCTCATCTGTGTTTCCCCCTAGTCAGACCCCTTGAGAGGGTCTCATCCTGTGTTTAGCATGTCCATGTCCTGATGCACGTTACAGTGTGTGTGTGTGTGTGTGTGTGTGTGTGTGTGTGTGTGTGTGTGTGTGTGTGTGTGTGTGTGTGTGTGTGTGTGTGTGTGTGTGTGTGTGTGTGTGTGTGTGTGTGTGTGTGTGTATGTGTGTGTGTGAGATAGAGGGTCTCATCCTGTGTCCAGCATGTCCATGTCCTGATGCACGTTACACGTCTTTGTGTGTGTGTCCATGGGCCCTGCTGTCTGCTTGTTCGGTTGAATGAATACCTGACCTCTGATCTAGCTCACACATACACATACACACACACACACACACACACACACACACACACACACACACACACACTCACACACACACCACAGGAATGTCGCGTTTGGGAGTAATGTGTGTGGGATGGATGTTTTGAAGTAGGTCAGGTCCTCCTCACACAATAGAGGGATGACTGTGGGAGTTTGAGGGGCAGACTGAGACTGAGAGAGAAAAAGGAAGGAATAAAGAATGAAAGGAAAAGGGAGAAACTGAGAGAGAGACGAAGAATGGACAAGGGAATGGGGGTACATGCGGGGTGTCGTTTGCACTTGTGCCAATTATGGACACAAATAGCCCCTGGGGATACTGTAATCTGGGTTGAAGGGTTAAATGTGTGGTCATTACCATTATGTGCGGAGTTCAAAATAGAAAGACAACTGTATGAAAGTAGAGATGCACCGATCAATCGGCCGCCGATTAAAAAAGCCGGTTTTATATCCAACCGGCCACAATCGGTGACCGGCCGGTCACTGTCGTAATTTCCGGTTTTCGGCCGATCAAACTGACCCGCATGCGCGGTGCGTAGCAGCTCAAGGCGCCCAGAGCAAAACAGCTAAAAACTAGCAAGACTCGGGAAGAAAACATGTAGCTGATTTGGACTTATTTGACTGTGTGCCAGGACGACCCAAAACACGTTGTTTGTAATGCTTGCAAGTCAAAAATAAGACATGTGTAGCGTCCGTGTTAGGGCTCTCTCAAGAACTCACACTGAGAAAATATCTCTTTGGATAAGTAGCTCTCCGTTTAATAAAAGCGTATTTCACTCGTGCTCAGAATAACCACAACAAGTCAACCCATTACCATGGCAACTCCCCTAACAGAAATCCCGTTGCCACTAGTCCCATTATGGAATGCTACACATGTGGCTGCCAGTGCAGAAAAAGACGTTTACAAATATATGGATATCTTCGCAAATAACTATTAAAAAATTTGAAACACATCGGGATATTTAGCCGATCATTATGCAGAATAATATTCCTTACAGTTGAGTAGAATATGTTTGTTAGAAAAAGATCGCTATTTTCACAAATTAACGTCTGTCATTCGTCTGTCGTCTGTCGTCTGTCACTCTACTGAGAGTAGTCGAGTAACGTTAACGTTAGGATGTAAAAAACGCTGGCATGAAAACAAAACACACTACCCTGCACTTGCCCAAGCCTACCTCTCTGCTCCATGTACAAGCGTCGACAGTGAGCGCTTTTTTAGCTTGGCTAGTAATGTCATAGATGAGAAAAGAAACAGGCTTTCTGGTGAGAAGGCAGAGATGCTTCTGTTTGTGAAGAAGAACCTGCCATTGATGGTTAAGTGATTGCATTGGGAGTGGGATGGAGTACTTTCATCACAACCTAAAGCTACCTGTTTGTATTGATGTTTTTTTTTTTTATCCCATATTATGATGCACTTTTTTATTTAGAGAGGTCAAAGGCCTGAAATGTGCAATTTACTTTGAGAACCAGTTTATTTTCAGTACATAATAGTGCACTCTATCTTTTGTTTGTATTTATTTTAGTTTTATCCTAGTTATTGACCTGTAAACTGGACTGAATGTCAGTGTTCTTGAAAAGGGGAGTTATGATAGCATATAGCCTACCACTAGTTGTTGTTTTAATTGCAGTTATATAAGCAAAATGTTGTCTGGGAAACAAATATGGTGTCTATTATATGATTATAATTATTTCTTAGAAAATCGGTATCGGAAAAACCGGTTTTGGCAGGTCAGACCTCCTTAAAAACCGGAAATCGGTATCGGCCAAGAATTTTGCAATCGGTGCATCTCTATATGAAAGAGAGAGAGAGAGAGAGAGAGAGAGAGAGAGAAGGGGGGGGGGGGGGTCGGGGAGATAGAGAGAGGAGGGAGGGAGGAGAGAGAGAGAGAGAGAGTGAGAGAGGAGGGAGGGAGGGGTGAGATCAAGGGAGAGAAACTCAAGACAGTTGGAGTGAAATCATGGAACTGGAAATGCATAGCTGAAAGTTATTCATGCTTATGCATGCGTGTGCATTTGCGCGCGCACACACACACACACACACACACAACACACACACACACACACACACACACACACACACACACACACACACACACACACACACACACACACACACTCAGCAAGTTGGCGGGGCCCTCGTGACAGCCTAGAGTCTACTGTTGTTTCTCTTATTTGAATCCTGTCTCTCTTGTCAACCGACCACAGACAGCTCTCATTCCAACGGTCTGGACACACACACACATATGCACACACAAACACATAAACATTACATACACACGCAAGCCATACACAGCTATACACATATATATATATATTTGGCTACGTATGCACACACACACATTCCACACACACACACACACACACACACACACACACACACACAAACACACAAACACACACACACATACATTCCACACACACACACACACACACACACACACACACACACACACACACACACAGCTATAGAGTGCTACACGCACCAACATTCCGTGCATTCCCCCTGCCACACATACGCACCCCCTTCAGTGTTATCTGCTGGGGAAGGTAGAAGTTGATTCAGATGGTCATGCCGCCATCTTTAGTGTCTTAGAATGGAGCCAGGGAAACTCCCCTCTCTCTCAGCCCTGACCTCAGACAGTGTGTTCAGCCCTCTGTCTGCATCCTGGCCGTACCCCACACACTCCAGTTACACGTCTGGGAAATGGGACCTCTGATAGGCTAACTATGAGCCACGTGACGTGCGGGTGTCAAACAAGTGTCCTCCATGTTTCTAGGGACATACTAAGCTAGCTAGGTTACATGGGGTCACAAGGTTACGGTCGCCCCGCCTCTAAACAGCTGCGTTATTAAGGGGGTGTGAGACTGTGTGGCTGTGGTGTAATGTGACACACACACACACACACACACACACACACACACACACACACACACACACACACACACACGCCACACCCTGTGCAGGTGTCAAACAGGTGCCTCGGGGCTTGACACACTTTACGTCCTAGATGCTACACTCACTCACTCACACCTCAATGAAGTAGTGTGAGCAGGTGATTTTGTTTTACACACTCACGTGTGAAAACGCAGTTAACTACACGCTTCTGTCCAACGCGTATTGTACAGATCTCAGTGTGTGTGCGCTCTCATACTACTCAACACATGACCTTGCTCTGCCAGTCAAGGCACAGAAACCCCAAGCTACAATTCCACAGTAGAAAAACGTCATTTTTTTTACCATCAGTGGAAAATAATGAGAATGTTGAGTCTGCATGAATGAATCTTGTCCTCATGTACGCCACTCTTCCAATAGCATGAATTATCGTGTGCTGGTGAGCCTTTACAATTCAGTCTTTCATCCCACCCCTCAGTGATTTCCATAGTGATGTTATCAGTGGATTTGCAGGCTCGCTGTTGACCTCGTAACCTAAATATTTCTGCAGCCACGACCTTCTACCTGCGTTACGTCATCAGAAGTGTAAGGCGACTCTACCTCTAATCTGCCCTCTAAGATGGCGAACTGGACGGGGCATGTGAAATATAGATTGATTGGACATGGCAGGGCTTAGGCCCCGTCCAGATGTTTTGAGAGCGGTGGTTTTGATGAGGGGGCGAATGCTGGAGACCGGGGACGCTGGTAGGGGGGTAAATCTCCTGACATTAATCCCACAGCACGGCCCGTCTCTCCACATACGCCCATGCTGTTGTAATGCCTTTATAATCCATAGTCAGACCGCAGCGCATAGAACAGAAGCAGGTACAGTGGGTATTTATTCATCTAGATGAATATGAGTGGAGGCTTTTATTTATTTATTTGTATAAATATGGGTGTATGTTGGTATGTATTTCTATATTTATTTAGATAAATATGTGTGTATGCGTGTATTTATTTATTTATATGAATATGGGCGTATGCGTGTATTTATTTAGATAAATATGGAT
>NC_137925.1:13030954-13038454 GCF_963457725.1 Sprattus sprattus
ACACACATACACACAAACACACACGCTCACACTCACACACACACATACACACATACACACATACACAAACACACACGCACACGCTCACACACACATACACACATACACACATATACACACAAACACACACACACACACACACACACACACACACACACACACACACACACACACACACACACACACACACACACACACACACACACACACACACACACACACATGAACACATACACACACTCAGTCATGCTCAATGAGTCCTCTCATCTTCCTCCCTCACTCCTGCCTGACTATGTTAACACTGCAAGCCTTTGTGCTCAATTCGGATTTGAAATATAGCTTAGATTCGATTTTTTTTTACATTAGTTTGTTTAAAGTGGCCAGTATCAGATCCCAGTGTGAATGGGTCATGGTCCTGAACTGACCCACGAGTGCAACAGAAAGGCATCACACACAGCACGCTGTGGTAAGGGAAGTAATCATGGGGGCCGCTGAAGTCAGCATGTCGGTTTCCTTTATAAGTGATGTGATGTGCAATGGAAGCCAATGAATGTGTGAGCAGATGATAATGAGGATGGGGAGGAGGAGAAAGAAAAAAACTTTACTGTAGTTATCAGCACAGAATTGGGATAAACGTTGATCCAGAAGGACATAAAAGTCGCATGCATTCTGATATGACTGTTTAGACTGAGGTCACGTTGCAAACAATCAGGGCTGTGTTCACAAAGCATTTTATCTTTAAGAGCGTTCCGAAGTCGCAGTAAAAGTTATTAACTAATAGTTTCTAACTAAACGTTTTCTAGTTAAATGTTTCTTACTAAATGTATTTTTCCTAAATCCTGTTCACAAAGCTGCTGAGGACAACTTTACCGTAGGAAAAGCAAGGACTCCTAAGCTAAGAGAACGACTCAGTTGCTATGGCCGACGTTAAGTCTCAAGCTCGAGCTTTCAAAGACCTGCTGTGATTGGTTGATGAGTGACAGCTCTGTGCCAGCAAGATGGCATGTGCTTCATAGCCTATAGCAAAGAACGATAAATAAATAAAAAAGTGTTACACGCTAAACATAAATTCATAATGGAATATGCTATCCGCAGACCGAGTATCTTCGCACAGTTTTAAAAATGCATCTTTATGATGACACATTTGTGTACACAGGAGCTAGTTGATACGTACAATAAAACGTCACATTTTATTCATTTCAGCTCTAAACGGGTTGTTTCGGTTGGTTGACATTATTGCATCCCTAACAAGTGCCATAGGCTAATTCTTGCCGTGTGATTGGCACGGTAACTTTTACAGTCATTCTGCTTCTGCATTCCAAAACAACGTTACGTGGAATGATATAAACGGCCATTTTCCATTTGTTTGGGAGATGGCTTAAGTGTGTTGGGAGTCTTCTCGACAACCTCTTTGCTCATGCAAACCAAGGATGCTAGTTTTAGTGCTAAGGGGCTTTGTGAATTACTTTTGGTCAATAAAACTGAGGATTCCCAAGGTTAAGACTAACTTTCCCATTATGCTTATGAGATTCTCCTGTACGGGCCAGTTAGGAGCTCATGTCTGCCTTAAGAAGCTCTGTGAATACGGGTCGAGATCTGTCTCAGATTCATGAGCACAAATTGAAGTGGTCCAAATCAGAATTGAAAGGATCAGACTCCATGTGATTTGTGCTGTTCACACTGTTACGAGTCACATACGAGCAGAAGTCAGTCAGAACATAGCCATAGCCTCACACTCATGCTAACAGACAACTCTCACATGTGAATCAGTGAATACAGTGACCTTGTTATGAACTGTTGCCTTTCTCTCCTTTTCTCTCTTTCTCGATCTCCCTCTGTGTTTCTATCTCTATCTTTGTTCCACCTCTCCTCTCCTCTGCAGACGATCCGCCGTAAGCGGAAGGTGCAGATCCCGGTGGCTCGTCCGGGCGACCGCGAGACGATGTCGGAGCGAGAGGACGACAGCGAGGAGGAGGAGGAGTACGAGGGGCCGGGGGCGTACGCCTCGGCCGGAGCGAGCGGCGGCTCAGGGACGGGCCGCCGCAGCGAGCGGACAGAACGGGCTACTTCCCGGGACAGGAGCGCCTCCCCTCGCTCCGTGGCCTCCAACTCCTTACCCCCGCGGCCTGCCAAAGTCACCCTCGTTAAGTCCCGTAAGAACGAAGGTAGGCGTCAGAGATGCGGATAGTGGATAGTGTATCTTATGACTGTGTGTGTGTGTGTGTGTTTTTGTGTGTGTGTGCGTGTGCGTGTGCATATGATGCTATGGCAATTTGCCTTGTGTTATTCATCTTTATGGCAAAATACAGGTAAAAGACATTGACTAGGAAAAAAACTGAGGTTTTCTCAATGAACGTTGCTGTTGTGTTGTCATTTCAGGGGTAGGGTCTGCATTTGGCCAGCCAAATTTTCGTATATTCTGTGTGTTGTTGGTGTCAAATTGTTTATATTGGTTTTATGTTCACACGTGCGTGTGTGTGTGTGTGTGTGTGTGTGCGTGTGTGTGTGTGTGTGTGTGTGTGTGTTTGCGTGTGTGTGGTTGCAGAGTATGGGCTGCGTTTGGCCAGCCACATCTTCGTGAAGGACATCTCCCCCGAGAGTCTGGCGGCACGAGACGGCAACATCCAAGAAGGAGACGTGGTGCTGAAGGTGAGATCATCAGGTTATGGGAGGGTGAGGGGGAGGGTGGGGGGGTGGGGGGGAGAAATGGAGAGAGTAGAGAGAAAGAAAAAGGAAATGGGGAATGAGAGAGGAAGCGCAGAGGTAAAGACCGGTATATGGAGAGAGGGAAGCAGACAGAGAGAGGTAGAAGAGGAGGGTGTCATATACAGAGAGAAGAAGAGATGATGGGAGGGAGGGAGAGAGAGAGAGGAGAGGAGAGGAGAGGAGAGGAGAGGAGAGGAGAGGAGAGGAGAGGAGAGGAGAGGAGAGTGGTAGGGGTGAGAGAGAGAGATAGAGATAGAGAGGGAGGCGGGGCTATAAAGAGAGAGACACACACACACACACACACACACACACACACACACACACAGCACACACACACATCTGCACATGCACCAACACTCAGCCTTATCGCTGTGCTGTCCTCTGTTGGCCTGGCACGCCACATCTGCCCACCACTCGCTCGGTGGAATTCTGCCCATCAGCCAGCCGCTCAGACTCATGGGAAGGATTTACTTCACATTGTCAGGGAAATTTACACGCTTTCAGCGGCCAATTTGGCTTAGCCATCCCATGTCCAAAGACCATCACGCTCTCTCTCTCTCTTTCTCATTTTCTATCCCGTTTTCTTTTTCGTTTCTCCCTCCTGCCCTTCATCCCTTTCTCTCTGTTTATAGCCCTTTCTTCTTCTCCTTATTTTCTTTGCTTGTGTCGCTGTTTGTTTCCCTCTATTTTCCCTGAATTTCTCTCCTTCTTTCTCTCCCTCTCTTTCCCTCTCATTCTCTCTCCCCACCCTCTCTCTCCCTCTCTCCATCCCTCTTTTTTTTGCGGTCCACTGGTCTGTAAGCTGTGCCTCGTCGGCAGGCGGGCGATATGGCTCGCAGATGAATATTTAACGGGAGGCGCAGTGATTTGGCGTGTGTAGTGTAGTCTGTGTGATGTGCTGAAGTCTGGCGTGGCCAGTGCCTCTGCCTCTGCCTCTGCCTCTGCCTCTGCCTCTGCCTCTGCCTCTGCCTCTGCCTCTGCCTCTGCCTCTGCCTCTGCCTCTGCCTCTGCCTCAGCTCAAAGCCCACTCACACACACTAAGGACCTCATGCATTTTTCACAGTTGTCATCACGGCTTCCATTTGAAGCACTCTCGAGTCAGTGATCAAAGAGTGTAGCCTCTGGTGCCTTCACACACACACACACACACACACACACACACACACACACACACACACACACACACACACACACACACTCTTACGCATGCATACATACATACACACTCACTCACAAACACACACACACTCAATCTCTGCCTGATTTCACATCTCCTTGAGATATCTATAAAATAGTGCTGATGGGGAAATTGTTTGTGAAAAAGCAGTGTCATAACTCTGTCCCAGCCATCCTATTTTCTTAACCTTCCCTTCTTCCGAGTGCCTCTCTGACCTCTCTCTCTCCATTTCTCTCTCCCCCTCTCTCCATCTCTCTCTCTCTTTCTCTCTCTCTCTCTCTCTGTCTCTCTTTCTCGTTGTGTCCCTCATAGATAAATGGCACAGTGACAGAGAACCTGTCCCTGATTGATGCCAAGAAGCTGATCGAGAGGTCAAAGGGCAAGCTGAAGATGGTGGTGCAGCGAGACGAGCGTGCCACACTCCTCAACATCCCCGACATGGACGACAGCATCCCCTCCGCCAACTCCGACAGAGATGGTGAGTGTTCAGACCACACACACACACACACACACACACACACACACACACACACACAGATGGTGAGTGTGCAGACCACTCGGTGCCAATGTGACGGGGCAGTGATGTAAGGATGTTCCCAGAGACAGACTGGCAATGCTACTGTTCACAGCTGTTCTTCTAGAAGAGTCTCTGGAGGACATGGACACCTCGTCACAGCTGTGTGCATAGGCTTACTCCACAGTCGTTTCCCAGTGCCAACCTTTAGTCCTTTAGATTTGGACCTTGGGAGTTAGAATAAGTGATCAGTGTTTGTTAATCAAACCGCTGTTTTTAGGGGCATTTAAGGTTTAGCCAGACGTGTCAAGCTGTGCTGTCATAAACACATAAACCTAAAAGTATGAAACTTGCAGAGTGACAGTATTCGTTGCTGGGCAACAAAACTTTTTTTTGTGGGCGGAGAATGAAACATATAGATCAAAACAAAACGAAATGTGGTGTCATCCAATAAAATTAGTCGGTAGTAGAACTGTTGTATGGAAGCAACATGACACCCGTGTTGGTGGGGTTTGTAAAGGATAACTTCATATCGGTGATTACCTGCGGCTGAACTCCAGCTGTGGGGATGTCCTTTAGTAGCCCCACTCACTGGTGTCATGTGGCTTTATCATACGTGAGAGAGTAGAAGAGAGAGGGACAGGGGTGTGAACTCATGCTGTTTTGTCCTGTTATGGAGCCACCTTAAAGCCAATATAATAATATTTATTAATATATAATAATAATATGATCTATAATAAGTCGTTATATGGTTTGTCCCTACAGATATTTCTGAGATCCATTCGCTGACGTCTGACCACTCCCATGAACGCACGCGTGGGGCACGCTCTCGCTCTCCGGACAAGCGCTCCGAGCCCTCTGACCTGTCCAGACAGTCCCCACAGCAGATCAGCAATGGCAGGTAGGGCAAACAACTACATTACCCACAAGCGCCCACTCTAAGCACTAAGACCACAGACCATTGCACAGTGATTGCAGTTGATTGAGACACAGCGATCTGTGATATGCTTGTTTTAGGCTTGAGAATGTGACAGACGTAGAACATGGTGCAGCTTGTATAGCCCACAATGGTTCTGCATACATGAACATATTGTAGTTGTGCCATCTTGTTTCTCTGGACACACATACACACACCTACACACACACAAACACACACACACACACACACACACACACACACACACACACACACACACACACACACACGCACACACACACACACACACACACACACACGCACACACACACACACACACGCGCACACACACACACACACACACACACACACACACACATAGACACACACACACACAGGCACACACACACACATAGACACACACCGAAAGGGCACACAGGGTCTTGTCCCTCTTGTCAATGAAATAATCAATTCTGTCACCTAGTGATGGAATAAACTATAAGCACTTGGCAGTGGTATCTCATTACACACACACGCAACCATACAAACACACATGCACACACACACGCTACCATACCCACACACAAACACATACACAGTCATGCACACACACACGCACACACACTCAAACACACACACACACACATCTGGGGTCAGAGGTTGACCTGGGGGGTGCATTGATTCCCCTAGCACAGAGTCAAGCTCTCTCATTGGCTCCCTTGGAGCTAGGCTCATTGATACTCCCCTGGTACCATGCCAACCAGGGCGGGGCTTAGTCATCAGTCAGGGTGACAGGAAGTCCCTCTGGAAGTGACCGGATGTCTGCCTCATTTCTTCTCCTCTGACTATCATTTCATCACTGTCATCTTTTTTTCCCTTCGCCTTCTCTCTCTCTGTTTCCCTCTCTCTGTCTCTCTCCCTCGCTCTCTTTCTCTCTCCTTTTTTTGCTGCACTTGCCTTGCTGCCAATGCTTCTCAAATCAGTCGGAGGCGAAAGTAAGTGTGTCTGTCTGTGTCTGTGTGTCTGCGTGTGTTTGTTTGTGTGTGTAGGTTTGTTTGTGTGTTCACTCACTGGTAGTTACACTGTCTGACAATCACTCCAACAGCCCCAAATGTGCCAGTGTATGAAGTGCCGCACCAAGTGTATGTGTGTGTAGAAACTACACATGTTTTTTGTTTGCTATTTTGAACGCACCTCTGATCTAATCCATTTTCATTGAGAAGTTCGTGAGCATTGAGATGACCCATGTAGTTTGCTGTGCTATCACACAAAGAGCTTGAAGGACCACACCCGGTTCCTTCTGATGAGCCAGCAGAGTCTGTCTGTTTAATTAGTGGGGGAGCTTTTTCTGAACCCTGGAACGAACCGTGGAAACGTTACATTCCATGCAGACACAGCGGTCCGGAGTCTGGGTCACGCAAACCACAACATGGCTTACCATCGGCATGACAACAATCCAGCGAAATTCCTGAAACTGTGCCGTATAATTTGAACCCTTTTACTGTCAGTGCTTCCTCTGAATGGAGTTTTGAGCGATTGCTGTGGTTGAGGGGAGGAAATTGAATGTTCATTAGAAATATTACAAAAGTGTTAATCACATTTGGGGAACACGCATTAAACACATTTATTCCCCTTTCAAACTCTGGCGCCAGGCAACGTTGGTAAACCACTAGTGACAGGGCTCAGCCTGCTGACAACAGTATTAAACCCTCACACTGGGACACTGTGTGTCTGTGTGTGTGTGTGTGTGTGTGTGTGTGTGTGTGTGTGTGTGTGTGTGTGTGTGTGTGTGTGTGTGTGTGTGTGTGTGTGTGTGTGTGTGTGTGTGTGTGTGTGTGTGTGTGTGTGTGTGTGTCTCACACTGGGACTCAGAACAACTCAAACACTGTGGCAGTCCTGCTCCCAATCAGACAGGCACTACAATGCTGATGCGAGCCAAAAGAAAAGTGTGAGAGCTTCTTCATCATAGGCAGAACTAAACATATTGTGGGTATTGTGTGTGTGTCTGTGTGTGTGTGTGTGTGTGTGTGTGTGTGTGTGTGTGTGTGTGTGTCTGTGTGTGTGTGTTTATAAATGTAATGCTCAAGCTGGCATAGAGTTTAGTGTATAGCTGGTGTAGTGTAACGCTGGTGTATATAAATATAGTATAGCTGGCTAAGAACATGCAACTGGTGTATGTAGATGGGG
>NC_137925.1:13043454-13045954 GCF_963457725.1 Sprattus sprattus
CTTCCTACGGGATCCTGTAAAAGTTGAATGTATCAGATGGTCATACTACTGCGTTGATCTGATTGGTTCTAGGTATCCAATTGAGGGAAGAGGCATTTTCTTTCCTGGTTCGTTGAAACAGGCCCCATAATCACAGCTCAATGGAGCGGTATCAGACTCATAATCTGACTAGAATTATGAGTATGACATCGTTAGGCTAGATTACTGCCTCAGACATCTACCCATTCATACACTGATGGAGGAGGCTACTATCTAAGGTGCATCAGGAGCGGTTTGGGGTTCAGTGTCTTGCTCAAGGACACTTTGCTACTTGGTTAGGAGGAGTCAGGATCGAACCTTTAAATTGCTGATGGACTCCTCTACCTCCTGAACCACTATCGTTCCATCGGTGTGATTGTGGGGTTTTGTGTTACTAACAACAGCATTGCAAGTTCATCCCATGGGTAGGAAGTGGCATGCTGCTGTATGGGTCGTGGAGGAGATCACTCGCCATAAATAGGCAGTGACGTCCCTGACGTCAGGCCACGGTGTCACAGACGTCAGGCCACGCTGTCACAGACATCAGGCCATGCTGTCACTGACATTTTGATGTCAGCTAAAGTGCTTGACTGAAGGTGTCAGCCTGAACACAGGAGACAACAAACAGGGATGCGTGAGGAGTGACGCCAGACGTGACGAAAGATTAGATAGAGACATCAAAGATGGATGTGTGTCTATGTGAGTCCTTTGAGCATCCACCCCAACACACCATACTTGCTCAATGCCTTGGACATGATCTATTATAGTGGTTAGAGTTGTAGACGGCATTGGTTCAGGAGGTAGAGGAATAGTTCAACAGTCAGAGGGTTGCTAGTCCGATCCCCATTCCTCACCAAATGCTCAAGTGTCTTTGAGCACGACACTGAACTCCCAACCACTCCCGATGTGCAAGTTTGCACCCGGTTGCAAGGTAGCCTACGTTGTCGATGTGTAAATGGGTAGATGTCTGAGGCATTAACATGGGCAGTGCTTTGAGTGGTCTATGAGTAGAAATATAAATGCAGTCCATTTACCATAGAGAGGAGTAATTTGTGCTGATCGTGTGAGTATCTCTTTAGTGGTGGGGTAGTTGGCAGATAGATGTCTAACAGCAGAACCAGGCAATGCATAACCTGCACTAGGTTCATAAACTACATTCCCTCTCCATCTTTACCACAGTGCCATTGGTTCGTGTCGGTAACTTGTTTTTGCAATTGTGGGAAGTGTAGTTTAAGGAAGAAGATATTTCAGATGTTCCAGAGGCAGTGTTATTTTGGCAGGGTTATATGTTTATGTGTGTTATGTCACCACTCATATACCCTTATATGAGTCTCAAGGAATCTACATAATATGACTTGATGCCCTTTCCCCTCCATTGGGCCTGGTCGGCTGCAGGGCTGTGGTCTTTGGCCAACTGATGTAGTCTCTTTTAATCTCTGGTTAGTCTTTGTGTTCTGTAATCTGCTGTAGTCTTGTGTAACCTGCCGTAGTCTGCCAGAGCGTGCAGGGCCTGGTGAGGGTGGCACAGGCTGTACCCGACCTCGTCATGACTCTAAACAAAGCAGCGGAATGCCAGCCCCAGACCTGTGCCAACCCTGCGTCATGTGACCAGTCTGGAATTCTCACATTGTTCTCAGAGTTCCAGACGGGGAGCTGGTGGAGAATTCCGAACAGACCTCTGCTTTCTGTCTGTGCTGTCTTTCTCTTTCTCTTCTCCATTCTCTCTCTATCTCTTTCCCTCCTCCCTCTCTCCACCCCTCCTGCTCCTGCCTCCCTCTGTCTGTCTCTCCCCCACCTCTTTTTCACTATCCTCCATTCTCTCTCTGTCTCTCTCTTCCTCTCCCTCTCTCTCTCCGTCTTCCTCTCCCTCTCTCCCTCCCTCTCTCTCTCTCTTTCCTCACCCCTGGACAAAGATTTGCATTGAGCTGGGTGACCACAGCCCTCTATGACTTCAGAGATGACATGTGGTTTCCTCAACAATGCTGCTTATTTGCAAAGTGACACAAACAGTTATGGCCACTCCTCGCATCGCCTCCCATGACCCAGAGCTGAGAAAGCTGCCTTAGTGCTGTGAAGGAGCGTAAACTGGACCTGTGGATTGTTTCCTAAAAGGCTGTGTAGTGTCTTCTGACCTTTAAATCCTAATTACAGTTGGCACTTAGGGACTCCATTTCCCATCAGCCTCTGGACCTGCGGTGATAACCCAGACCAGTTATCTACCAGATGCAGTGCTGGTCTTCGGCAGACGAGCCATTAAGGCTTATCATTGTTCCTGCATCCTTTTTTTCCTGTCCTGGAGGCCTTATCACTGTCTCCATACCATCTCCACCCCAGCAACCCCTCTCTTATCTGGGGATGGCTCAAAGAAAAGCCCCCCCTACATCTGCCTGGCTCTCCTCCCAGGGTTTACTCAGCTTCACAGCGTATAAGCACCCTTTTGTAGCGTTGTACTGGCTGTGGCATGATATCGCCCTCTGTGCTA
>NC_137925.1:13055954-13083454 GCF_963457725.1 Sprattus sprattus
TTGTTTGTTTGTTTTTAGTTTGTTCATGTTTGTAATGGCCTGGTCATGCACTTTGTTTTTTGGAATGGAACCTTCTGGAATGTGCCAAGCCCACGCTGATTCCACCAGGGTTGACCCTGTGGAGAGCGATGCTTTATTGGGCGGAAATCACTCAATCTGACATCAAACATTCCCATTGCAGGCCCATGCTTGTGTCTTTTTAAGTTGCAAAAAGAAAAAAAAAAACACACACACACACACACTCACACATACACACACACTAAATTAATTAAATTCATTGAGCTAGGTCTGCCCTGTTAAGGTGCTTTTCTGGCCATTGGTTTGTGTTGGTACATGTAGGTTGTTGTTGACAGTGAGTAGAGTTAGTTATGTAAAGTATTCCCTCCCAACCCTCCCAACCCCAACATCCCCCGTTACCCTAGTTACCAGGAATATGAGTGTGATTGACAGGTGGCCATGCTTTCCCTTCACCTAGTTCCCATGGTCCTTTAGGAGGTCATCAGCACACAGTTCAGTCTAGCTGCAGGGTTCACATACGATTGTTTGCCCCCTTTCATAATGCAATGCATTCTTCCCCCTGCTGTCCCACCCAAGTCACACACACTCAACTCAAGAGCTTTCAGCTTGTAATGAAGCCGCATGTTGCACTTCCATCCCAACACATAAACACACACTCACACTCACACTCACACTCACACTCACACTCACACACACACTCACACTCAAACTCACACTCACACTCACACTCACACTCACACACACACACACACTCACACTCACACTCACACTCACACACACACTCACACTCACACTCACACTTACATTCATACTACCACTCACACTTACCCTCACACTTACACTTACACTTACACTCACACTCACACACACACTCACACTCACACTCACACTCACACTTACCCACACACTTACACTTACACTTACACTCACACTCACACACACACACACACTCACACTCACACTCACACACACACTCACACTCACACTCACACTCACACTCACACACACACACACAGTTCCCCACCCTCGTCCAATGCCCCATCTTCAGGCAGAAGGTCCCTTTAATAATGCATGCGTGCGAGTGTGTGTGTGTGTGTGTGTGTGTGTGTGTGTGTGTGTGTGTGTGTGTGTGTGTGTGTGTGTGTGTGTGTGTGTGTGTGTGTGTGTGTGTGTGTGTGTGTGTGTGAGTGTGAAAGAGAGAGAGAGAATGGTGTCTGTGTCTGAGTGGGTTGTAGTGTGTGTGTGTGTGTGTGTGTGTGTGTGTGTGTGTGTGTGTGTGTGTGGCCTTTGGGGAGCAGACACATGACACTCAGGTAATGTTAATGCAGACATACGTTCAGGCTCTCACCATGTCCCGTTGCCCCTCCCCTCTGCAGACAGTGAACCGCGGGATGCCGGAACGGACACGCGCAGTTCCGGAATCATCCGTCTACACACCATCAAACAGATCATCGACAGGGTGAGGAGCACGAGACCAACACACATACACACCATCTCCCTCCATACACACAGACACTCCCAAGTTTTCAAACACAAATGCAAAAAAAAACTCAAAATCTCATTGTCATACATTAGTAAATACACACAAGCCCATTTTCTTTATACACACGGACACATGCATGTTGGTGGACACAAACAGTAGTCCCACTACAGGCACTTGTTTCCCTCACAGCACACCACTGCCCCCTGCAGGCCTTTCAGGGTTTAGTTTCCATATCACCTCTGGTGGTCTTGTATTTATTCATGCTGTTCACCTCTCATTTGTACTGCAATTAAGTCAGTAATGAATTAAAGGTTGATACAGAGGTTACTGTCATAGAGGGCATGGCAGGGAAAACACACACATATGCAAGCAATTATGCTTAATAATAAAAGAGGACTGGCCTTTATTTCGGTATTAAAGGCACCCAGTGCAACTTTCGAGGCTTAAAAATAAACATTCAATTTCTAGTCTTTTTTACACGTAGTAAGTTTCAATAACTCCATACCATTATATACCGACATTCAAGCAGCAAAGATGAGACGTCGTTGTGTGGTGAGAACTGATAGAAAATCGATAACAACAACAATCGCCGCCATTTTCTTTATTTTTTTTAACCTACAATAAATAAAGCAGGCTTCCAGTCAATGGAAAAATGGCTTCTCCCCACCGGCGATTGTTGTTGTTTACGATGTTCTATCAGTTCTCACCACACAACGACGTCTCATCTTTGCTCCTTGAATGTCGATATGTAATGGTATGGAGTTATTGAAACTAACTACGTGTAAAAAAGACTAGAAATTGAATGTTTATGTTTCATTGAATGTTTACATAAAGTTGCACTGGGTGCCTTTAATAGTGTATGTGTATGTGTGTTTCTTTGTGTTGGTTCGTGTGTGTGTGTGTGTGTGTGTGTGTGTGTGTGTGTGTGTGTGTGTGTGTGTGTGTGTGTGTGTGTGTGTGTGTGTGTGTGTGTGTGTGTGTGTGTGTGTGTGTGTGTGTGTGTGTGTGTGTGTGACCCCCCTCAGGATAAACACGCGGTGCTGGACATCACCCCTAACGCGGTGGACCGTCTGAACTACGCGCAGTGGTACCCCATCGTGGTGTTCCTGAACCCCGACAGCAAGCAGGGGGTGAAGAACATGAGGGGCCGCCTGTGCTCCGAGTCCCGCAAGAGCGCCCGCAAGCTCTACGAGAGGGCCCTCAAACTGAGGAAGAGCAACCACCACCTATTCACTTGTGAGTGTGTGTGTGTGTGTGTGTGTGTGTGTGTGTGTGTGTGTGTGTGTGCGCGCGCACATCTTTGTCTGCGTCTTTGTGTGCGCGTCTGTTTGTGTGTGTGTGTGTGAGAAAGATAAAGAGTTGTACTGAAGAAGAGCAAAAAAACACTTATTCACCAGGGTGTGTGTGCGTGAATGTGTGTGTGTGTGTGTGTGTGTGTGTGTGTGTGCATGTCAATGAGACTTAAGATGAGACATGTATGGGAGGAGAGGGAGAAGAAAGATACAGAGAGAGTAGAATGGCCTAGCCAATGAGGAAACAGAGAGAGCAGAGAGAGTTGATTGGCTGAGCCAGTGAGGAAGAGGAAAATAGAAAGGAAGTAAAGAGAGAATGGGCCTGAAATGGTTGGAGGGGTAGTCCGTCACGAGACGTCTTATTTAGTGAGAGATGGAGCATGTGCGCGTGAGAGAAAGTGTGTTTGAGTGTGTGTGTGTGTGTGTGTGTGTGTGTGTGTGTGTGTGTAGTGTGCTGTGCACCAGAGTGAGCTCACAGGAGAGGACAGGAGTTGTCAGGCACTCCCAGCATGCCTTTGGCCCCATGTGACAGGACACACACACACACACACACAAACACACACACACACACACACACACACAAACACACACACATAAATTCACTACACTCCACAAATACACTGACCAGCTGCCACTCATGAACACAGGCCAGACAAAGAGTATCACTCACAGACACACACAGCCTGTTCATATGAGGCTTCACACACAGGCACACAGACACACACACACGCACACGCACACGCACACACACACACACACACACACACACACACACACACACACACACACACATCTGCTTACTGTTCGCGTGACTTTTGACATGTGCATATGTACATGTGCTCGCATGCACTCCCATGTACACACTGTTGCAGCCTGTTTCACTTAAATGTAATGAACACACACACACACACACACTCACACCAACACACTCACACACTCCTGCCCTATGCTATTTATAGAATGTGCATGAACCGTTCTCAGGAGCCAGGTCACACAGGTGGACATCTGGAGAAGGATGAGGTGATTCACCTCATCACCTCATCACACAGTGACTGGTGTGCACACACACACACACAAACACACATACACACACACTCACACACACTAACATGCTCAGAAACCAAGCACGCATGCAAGTCCAACTGCAGACACTCTTGCCTAAACACACTTACAGTAACCGCACGCAACAGCACAGACACAGAAGTGCACACACACACACACACACACACACACACACACACACACACACACACACACACACACACACACACACACACACACACACACACACACACACACAGTGTGCATACACATGGAATCAACCATGGAGGCAGAACCACACAATTTCTGATGGCTAACACACAGGCATCAATGTGGAAACCTGTAAGCTATGGCCTTGACCATAGAAGAGATGCACATAGTCCCAAGCACATAAGCATTCATCAGAAATCTGTACACACACACACACACACACACTGAAACGCCTGCACACTCGCACAGACGTAGATGCCGCATGCACGCACGTGCACACACACACACACACACACACACACACACATACACACACACACACACACACACACACACACACACACACACACACACACACACACACACACACACACTGACTGCACTGCTGGGTCTCCAGTGAACCATATGCTTTTGGTAAGTCTTCAGTATTAATGAATAGACTGGGTGTAAGTGTCTGCGTTAATGGCGTTGTTTATTTGAATGGCTGCTCTGATGGGGCACCAGATTGAATTAGAGAGCTTGTTCATTTTTTCTTCCCGCTGAGTGGGGTACTTAAGACCCGCACACACCCCGTAAATGTCCCTTAAGAGCCACCGTAATGACTCCTGGCTGCATTAGCGAACCCCCAGAGGTGACTTTCAGGCGCAGGTAGTCAACATTAACGGGTCCGGAAACCCACCATGCTTTTAGGTTTTTGTGTGTATGTGTGTGTGCGAGACAGGAATAAAAAGAATGTGTGTATGTGTGTTTGTGTGCGTGAGTGTGTTCATGTGTGTGTGTGTGTGTGTTCATGTGTGTGTATGTGTGTGTGAGACAGGGAGAAAGAGAATGTGTGTGTGTGTGTTTGTGTGCGTGTGTGTGTGTGTGTGTGCGTGTGTGTGTGTGTGTGTGTGTGTGTGTGTGTGTGTGTTCATGTGTGTGTGTGTTGGCCTGTGTGTGCTTAATGAGCAGCGCCACTTGACATTTGCTGTTTCCTGGAACCATATGACCCCGAGGGTTTATTGTTACAAAGAGAGTGTCATGTCAGTGAGATTAATTTTCATCCCCTCTCACCCCCTCTGTGTGTGTGTGTGTGTTTGTGTGTGTGTGTGTGTGTGTGTGTGTGTGTGTTTTACAGCAACCATTAACATGAACAACATGAATGACGGATGGTACGGTGGTCTGAAGGACACCATACAGCAGCAACAGAACCAACTTGTCTGGGTCTCAGAGGGCAAGGTGAGACACACACACAAAAAAACACACACACACACACACACACACACACACACACACACTCTCTCTCTCTCTCTCTCTCTCTCTCTCTCTCTCTCTCTCTCTCTCTCTCTCTCTCACACACACACACACACTCTCTCTCGCTCTCTCTCCTTCTGTCTCTCTCTCACACACACAAACACACACACACACACACACACACACACACACACATTCTTCTAGTCTATATCTCACACACAGTCTTTCACTTTCTCACATATTCAGTCATTATTTCATTCTCTTTCTTTCTTACACACACACACACACACACACTCCATACACATACAGTTTAATTTGAAATCCTTCAAATGTTATCCTGCTTGATTTGTCATTAAAAGTTTAATTATATGTGTGTGTTTGTTTGACCACTGGCTTAATTTAGTTTTTGCAACCACTGGGCCTCCTCCTCTTTATTAAAGAGAGAGAGTGTGTGTGTGTGTGTGTGTTTATTTGCATGTGCGTGTGTGTGTGTGTGTGTGTGTGTGTTTATTTGCACGTGTCTATATGTTAAAGGAGCAGCACATGACATTTGATATTTCCTGGAACCATATGACCCTGAGGGTTTATTGTTACAAAGAGTGTCAGTGAGATGAATCCCCCCCCCCCACACACACACACACACACACACACACACACACGCTGTCAGTTCAGCTGGGGGTGTCTGACAGAAGAGGGGCTGAGGGCGGTGTAGTTGTGTAGGGGTTGCAGGGTGCTGATGAGGAGCTGCTGAGGCCACATTACTCCCCCTCTCTTTGTTTCATGCCCTGTTTGATCTTTTTCAGTGTTGTTTTCTCTCCTATTGAACCATTGTGATGTCTCACTCTCTCTCTCTATCTCTCTCTACCTTTCTCTCACTCTCTCTCTCTCTCTCTCTCTCTCTCTCTCTACCTCTCTCTCACTATCACTCTCTCAATCTCTCTCTATGTCTATCTCTCTCTCACTCTCTCTCTCTCTATCTCTCTCTCACTCTCTCTGTCACTCACTCTCTCTCTCTCTCTGTCCCGTCCAGGCGGACGGTGCCCCCGAGGACGACCTGGACATCCACGACGACCGTCTGTCGTACCTGTCTGCGCCGGGCAGCGAGTACAGCATGTACAGCACGGACAGCCGCCACACCTCCGACTACGAGGACACGGACACGGAGGGCGGCGCCTACACCGACCAGGAGCTGGACGAGACGCTCATCGACGAGGCCGGCCCGCCCCCGCCGCCCGGAGACGCCCTGACCCGCTCGTCCGAGCCCGTGCAGCAGGACCAGGTGGTGCTCCAGCAGCCTCCGCCCGGATACGCCGCCGCCACCGGCTACCCGCCCCACGGCCTCGCCATCGCAGACCCCGCCGCCCCGCTGGGTCGCATCGAGCCGGCTGGCTTCAAAGGCCCCGCCCCCCAGGTAGCGTTCCTGCGTGCCGTTCGCCTGCCCTGCTGCCTGGAGGCGGTCGTGAGCGTCCGCAAAGTGTTCTGGAAACGCTACTGACAGAGACAGGGCCTAAACGCAAACAAACAAACAAACTAACAAACAAACAACCAAAAACTATAAACAAATACCTTAACTCAGCTAATCTGGAGGCTCAACTGTCAGGACAGGTGCTAGATGTAAAGTAAGCTATCTGATTAAGTCCTTTAGGTAACGGCGTTAAACTGAATGCAGGTAATGAACTGAAACTACACAGAAGTGATCTCACTGGAGGTGCTATTGACGGTACTAACAAGAAAAACTAATGAGGAGGTGCTAATAAGAGGAGGAGTGAACAGTATTCAGTATAATCTATCCCTTTATCGCACAAGGAGTGAGGAGAGGAAACAAGCACACACCTAGTTATTATATATCTCTATACTATATATTATATATTATATGGGAAAGTGACTGTTGAAATGAGTATGATTATCTCTGCCACGTCTTCATTGTTGTTGTATGTATGTATGTATGCGTGTGTGTGTTTGTGTTTGTGGCTGTGTGTGTGTGTGTGTGTGTGTGTTTGTGTGCATATGAATGTTTATTTTATGAAAGCTAAAGAAGAAACAGGTAATAATATATAATATATAAAAAAATATATATATATTCCACGCTATTTAACCGGATGCCTAAGTAACCATGACTACTGTTGTCGTGTGTGCTGTTGTTATTCCCAATGATGTCGATGTTACTAGAATATCCTTCCCAGTGCCTGTTTAAGACCTTACTCTGCAAGATAGTAGGAGACACTGATATAGATCCGGCCTAGATTTGGCCTGATTTGGCCCAGATCTGGGCCAGCTGTGTGCCAGAGTCTGTCGCTGTCTGTGGTCTTTCCTAGCTGTTGTTCTTTTGATTCCAACTGAAGTTGTACCAGAAAGTATCCCTATGCATGATGGTTAATATCAGTGTTAAATCGTACTGCTGTAAAAGTATTTATCTGGTTCCACTGGACCATCATGATATATAAAAAAACGTCTGATGGATAAAGAAATATCGTTAAATATAAGAAAGGTTGTATGTACTCTAGTATTAAAGAGAAAGCAGAATATATGAACAACTAAGACTCTTGTCCTGTTGTAAGTCTTTACTCATTAAGTAGAAGACCTGCTACAAGAGCAATGAAAAAGACATAAAAGGAGAAGAATGAAAAACAGAGTGATGTAAGAGAAAAAGTGGGACAGATGAAAAGCAGACATGGAACTCTTGTGTGTGTGTGTGTGTGTGTGTGTGTCTGTGTGTTTAGCAGGTGCCGTGCTTATATCAAATGCTAATTTAGTGTGTTTGTCTTGCTGCTGTCATTAAGTGTGACAGTCTCATACAGCGACTTTGTGTGTGGGTTTCATTGTTAAGAGTGCGTGTGCATCTGGTGTGTATCAAGCATGTGAGGTTCGGTGTGTGTGTGTGTGTAAAGCTACCCAGTTATGTATCTCTCCGAAAGCTCTCGCTTCAAGGCTCTCATAAAGCTAGCGGGACTAGCAGTAGCGCTTGTCTGGTATGGCTAAAGGTCTTGGTTGTATGTCGTGTACATCTGAATGGGAGTGTGGGTCTTTAGTAAAAGCTGTCTATCCGGAATGGCAGGTGACAGGTGTGTACAGTAGTGGAGTTTGGATTTGTGTTTCAGACAATGGTTTAAAGGTTGGGTTTCACACAATAACAAGTGTGTGTGTGTGTGTCACTGCAAGGGTTTAAAATGGTTTAGGGGTCTGGGATATGTGCCGGTTGCAGGTGTGTGTATGTGTTTGTGTGTGTGTGCCATAGTGTGTGTTTTAAACGTCTCTGACCCGTTCACAGACAGCTGAGGCTGCTGCTGCGCCCCTTGTGGTTGAGCCGCTGGCCCGGGCAGCGCCCCCTACAGTTCGACATGCTGCAAGCGCCGCCAGCACCCCGGAACCCCCCTCCACCACCACTGAACCCCCCCCACCCATCACCTCCACCACCTCCAACTCCAACTCCAACTCCGCCTCCAGCCTCACCCCCCCAGAGGCTGGTCCAATCAGGAGTAGTCCTGTCCCAGAGCTAGCCCCGCCCCAGATTCATGAGCCCAACCAATCCGGGGCACCCGGGTCGGAACCAAAGGTACCTCGTCCTGGATGGGGTATCAGTCCGGCTTGACTCGGTTTCGACTTGCCCCCCCCACTCCACTCTTTCTGCCCTGTCTGCCCGCGCCCCTACCCCCTCTCCACCTCCCCACACCCCTCTCAGAGACCTCAAGCTACGCCGTCCGCCTGTGTGTGTTTGGCCATGTGCTTCTTTCTCTTTACTGCATGCGTGCTGCCCTGCTGTGTGGCTCTAGGTGTGTGTTGGTGTGTGTGTGTGTGTGTGTGTGTGAAGATATGTGTGTGTGAATATAATATGTGTGTGTTAGGAGTGTGTGTGTGTGTGTGCTGAGGAAGCAACACTGGTAAATAGAAGTGGGAGTGAAGGCGCTGTGTTGTGCTCGTTGCCTAGGTTGCCACTGTTGTTTCCTCTTCCCTGCACGGCTCTCGTGTGACCTTTGAGCTCTGCCAGTTTACTCTCTTTCTTTCTTTCTTTCTTTCTTGCTTTCTTCCTTTCTTCCTTTAAGTGGTGTGTTAACAACGCTCACTCGGCAACATATCACCTGAAACGACTGCATCTCGACACACATAGCCATTTTACTTGCATCCGTTCCGCTAAGAAAACCCATATTTGCCCTACTGAGACTTTGGTACCGCAGATACTGGCATTCTTGGCGTTGAACTCTCAGCAGAGTGTGAGAGCCGGATGATGTGAGCGCTTCAGGTGCGGTGTGCCGAGTGTGTGTGAGTGACTAGCGATGGTGCTAGTGTTAACGGCAGGTGGCATTGGTAGTCCTATTCTCAAGCCGTTGTGTGAAGGTCATCGCTTGGAGAAAAAAAAAAGATTTGGGTTATTTGTTTTGTGTGTGTGAGTTCTTCTGCTGCTTTACTGACTTTGAAAGGTAGCCTGCCTCTGTCCCAATGGGATTCTCACTTGTAGTCCCCCCCCCAGACACCCACTGGTTTGGTCCCAAGGCTTGGATGATGAATTCGTTGTCTTTTTAAAGGGCTACTTTTCAAATTTCACGTACAGTAATTTGAATCCTTTGTTCCTTTCATGCCTGCCGTACCTGTGCAGCGCTGCTGGTAGTGGTGTCCATGTCCCTTTTCCTTTTGGGTCGTTCGTTTCCTGCAGGTTTTGTTCTGGTTTCCCTTCTTCCTTGTTGGCTTCTTCGGGCTGCGCCTTGTTTCCCCCTTTTAGCGCTCCTCGTCGTTTCTTGGTGTGTGATTAAAATGTCTGCCGAGTGTGTGTGTGTGACTCTCTGCAGTAACTCCTCACTCTGAGTCTTTTCTATTCCAGGTCACCTTCGCTCGCTGTCTCTTGCTCTGCTTCCGTCCGTTCCACAGCACCTAATCTGTATTTAACACCCTCCGATCCCCTTATCCTCGCTCTATGTTTTCTCACTCATCAATTGATTGATTTGGTCTGGAATGAGGCAATGCGTTTGATCGCTCACCATTGTTCTTTCTTCCATGTCTCTCCATCTCCTCCTCTTCTTCCTCCTCCACCTCCTCCTCCTCGCAGATGTATAAGAAGGAGATCTACAGCATGGACGAGCCAATCAGGGTGAGCCCAGGCCTGAAGCAGCCCCCGCAGTCGGCCTATCACGCGCAGCCATACGGCGAGGAGGCGCCGTACCGCGACTACGACCAGCTGCCCTACCGCTACGAGGCCGGAGGCTACCTGGAGCCAAAGTCCCGCGGCTACGACACGTCACGCCTCCACTATGACCCCCACGTGACCTCATACAGCGACCAGCAGCAGCAGCAGTGGCCAGCGTACGACCAGCCCCCGCCGCCGCAGCGCCAGCCCTACGAGGACGGACCCGACCGTGCCTACAGCCCCCCCCAGCCACGATACGAGGAGCCCCCACTGGGGTACGACGGACGGCCACGCTACGGCAAGCCGGCGATGCCTCTCCGCTACGACGAGCCCCCTCCTCCCGTCTCGTCAGGGTACGACTCCCACGCCTACTCCCCCGACCCCCCCGCCCTCATGCAGAGGCCCCCCTACAGCCAGACGCCCCCCGCCATGCGCAACAACTACGCCAACATGGATGCCCCCGTGCCGCCACCCAAGCCAGAGGCGCTGCCTTCGCCCGACGAGTATGGGCCACCCAAGGTGCTGTCCCCACCGCCGGCGTCGGTGAGCCCAGCGGCGGGCAGCGGCAGCGGGAGCGGACACGAGGGTGAGGACGACCCGGGCATGAGGCCTCAGTCGGTGCTCACGCGCGTCAAGATGTTCGAGAACAAGCGCTCCGTCTCTGTGGACCGTGCGCGTGACGTAGACATGGGGATGAGGGTGAGAACACATACAGACACACACACACACACACACACACACACACACACACACACACACACACACACACACACACACATACTCGCACACACACATACTCGCACTATACACACACATGCTCGGACTATACACACAGACATACTCGCAGTTTACGCACACATACTCGCAGTATACACACACACACTCTGAGCACTGAACACATAACAAGCAACACACCATACACATTACACACACTGTGTTGTGGTCAATAATGAGCAGTCTGAAAAGCCATGCAGAATCTGTGCAGACCCTTACAACAGCACGACTGGCAGTGATAAAAGGCTTGCTCGCATGTTACCAAGGTTTTTTGCTTGCTTCATTCTGCATGCTTCATAAAGTGTCAGATTGTTGCATGCTGTCTCTTTAAGTCTCTCCATTTAAGCCAAACCACTATACTGGCAGCTAAAATAATGTCTCTCCTTTCTTCTCTTCCTTTCTCTTTCTCTCTCCCTCTTTCTTTCTCCAGACGATGGATATGGTGCCCAAGCCTGGCGTCGGGCCCGGTTTAGTACCCAAAGCCAACTCCCTCAGTAACCTGGACCAGGAGAAGACTTTCAGGTAATGAATGAGCCTTTGAGGCGAAGCCAGCAGAGCTTACCCTCTCAACACCCTCACAGGAGCCAAGTCATTTATCACCGCAGATATGTAGTGTTCAGATTAACGCCACTTCTCTATGATTTAAAGCCACTGAATAGAGTTAAAGGTGGAGTGAGGAACTCTACAAGGTTCATTAATCGTGTACTGTCCTCCTTTGTGTTTTATTTTGGGAAGAAGGGCCGAAAACCGTAGCACTTCCGCGCCATCTGGTGGAGCTGTGCTGCAGTGCAAGTCATTTGAGTTTTCCTTTACACAGGAATAGCTAAAAATGAATTCACGACAGCAAAGTGTTCTATAGTTGTACATCGAAATGCTGGTTTCTGTACTGAGATTCTAGAGATTGAGTTATTAGAAATGTATTATTTGAGGCGCTACCAACATTGATTCCCCCAACTCTATCTGGAGTGAAGTCTGAGAGATTGGGTCATTAATGGAACAGGACCCCAGTAATTTTTTTCTCTCTACATTCTTTTTTTCGTGTTTGGTCCTTTTTGAAAACTTTCTGACTCATTTGTTTTATGCTTAATGTCTTTCACTCTCCCCCTCTCTCTCTCTCTCTCTCTCTCTCTCTCTCTCTCTCTCTCTCTCTCCTTCTCTCCCCCATCAGAATGCCTGAGCCCCAGCAGCCCCAGAGGGTGGCCGATGATGACATTGTGCGGGCCAACCACTACGACCCAGACGAGGATGAGGAGTACTACCGCAAGCAGCTCTCCTACTTCGACCGGCGCAGCTTTGACAGCAAGCCCGCTCCCGCCCCTGCCCCCACCCCCGCCAGCAAACCAGACAAGATCAGCCCTGTGACAGGAAGCTCCAACGGCCCACCACCGATACTGCCTAAGCCTACTTCATTAGATGGTGAGATCACTCTCTCTCACGCACACCAACACACACACACACACACTCGTATCATAATAATAATAACAATACCAATACTGCCTAAGCCTACTTCATTAGATGGTAAGATGACTCACTTACTCACTCACACACACACACACTCACACACACACACACACACACACACACACACACACACACACACACACACACACACACACACACACATACGCACTCACATGCACATTACAGGCACTCATACACACAAACATTCTTGTCTACACATACATCTCTGCAGGAGGACTCAAAATGAAGTAGTAATAATAATAATAATGCATTTTATTTGTATAGCACACTTTCACATACAAAGATGTCTCAAGGTGCTTAACAGGGTCACAATAGCAATTTAAAACAGTGCATTCAAAACAATACAGAAAAGAAATAAAAGAAAAACAGAAACCAGGACTTTAGTAGAAGGCAGATATAAAAAGATGGGTTTTGAGGTGGGATTTAAAAGTAGTGATGGAGTTCAAAACCCTAATGTTCTCCGGGAGCTTGTTCCAGAGTCGTGGCCCCAGCCAGGAGAAGGCACGATCTCCCATTCTGGACATATTTGTCCGGGGAACTGCAAGAAGGTTTGCTTGTCCAGACCTAAGAGTCCTTGGTGTGAGATGAGGGGTGAGGAGATCCTGGAGATAGGCGGGACCGGTGGTGTTTATGGCCTTGTGAACTAGAAGTAGGACTTTGAAGTTTATTATCTGGTTGATTGGAAGCCAGTGGAGGGAGTGGAGGACTGGGGTGATGTGTACGGATCTCCTTGTCTTGGTGAGAACCCGGGCATCACTGTTTTGAACATACTGCAGCCTCTGGATGGTTTTCCTTGTTTCATTCAAATACCCCCCACACACGCTCACATATTCTCTCTTTCTCTCCACACACACACACACCAGCAGTGAGTCCACCCCCCGATCCTCTGGCCTCACCCAAATCCAAACCCTCGGGTCGGGAGGAAACAGTCCTGACCAATTACCTGCCCCAGAAGAGTTTTCCGGAGAAGTCACCCGTCAACGGCACCGACCACCAGCAGGCGCCCAAGACGGCCGCGGCCTACAACCGCTACGTGCCGAAGCCCTACTCCTCCGCGCGCCCGTTCGAGCGCAAGTTCGACAGCCCCAAGTTCAACCACAACCTGCTGCCCAACGACACACCGGTGAGGAGCGAGGGCGGTGGGGGGAAGAGTCCGGTGAACAACGTCCCCAAACCGCAGGGCTCCCCCCAACCCCCCGACCATGACAGCGGCGTGGACACCTTCACCCGCACCATGGACCACCGCAAGTACCCACACAACAACATCAACGCCGTGCCCAAAGCCATCCCCGTCAGGTGAGAAGAGATCAGAGACCACACACCCTTCTTTATCATACACACACCCACACACCTCTACATATCACACACAGACAGACAGTTCTGCGTGAGTGACAGACGCATAGCCTACTGTATGAGAGTCCCCAGTGTCTGAGAGAGACAGACAGTTCTCTGGAGTGACAGATACGTACATAGCCTACTGTATGAGAGTCCCCAGTGTCGGCTAGAGGAGAGCTCGCCCTACTAGCTAGTCTACAGGGATACCACTGGTGGGCTATTTGAATCTTTGTGTTAATAATTATGTTGGTGAAGAACATTTAGCTAATTACTGGAGTTATATTGTACACATATTTGGTTAGCATGTGACCCCATATAAATAATATAAAACAGTGTGGTCAAAATCTATCTGATGTCGGGCTAATGAGATATGTGGAGATAAAATGAAGCCTAGTCCCTATGTTTATAGTTTTATATTTATTTCATGGTTTAAATTTTATAAAATATGGGCTGCAACTTAATGAGCATGGGAAATAGTGGGTTTGAAGGCCAGACTGGTTTAGAGCCACTGTTCTAGACTATTGAAGACTACCTACAAATCTTGAAAATGTCATAGGAGACTGGGAGTAAACCAGTGAGGTAAGTATAAGGGCTTATAAAAGGTTTATCTTAGAACAGAAGATTAATTCTAGAATCCCTCCCTGGTATTTTAAGCTGTTAGCATTCTCAGCCGCCCCTCCTTACAGCCATGGGCAGTGGTCTGGAGACTAGAGGAACTGGACATGAGGTTTGGAAGTAGAGGTTGGAGCGTGAGGTTTATCAGATTTGGAGTTTTTGTGCGTTTCCTACTCTGTTATACCTTGTTTTTTAACCCTCTGTCTGTCTGTCTGTCTGTCTGTCGGTCTGTCTGTGTCTGTCTGTCTGTCTGTCTTTGTGTCTCTTTCTCTCTTTTTCGGATTTCTTTTGTTCTGTCTACTTCCCCCCTCCACTCATCTCTCTCTCTCTCTCTCTCTCTCTCTCTCTCTTTCTCTCTTTCCATCTCCCCTCCATCTCCTTCTTTCTCTTCATCCCCCTCTCAGCCCGAGTGCTCTTGACGACGATGACGAGGATGAAGAGCACACGGTGGTTGCCACGGCGCGGGGCATCTTCAACTGTAACGGGGGCGTTCTGAGCTCCATAGAGACGGGCGTGAGCATCATCATCCCGCAGGGCGCCATCCCAGACGGCGTGGAGCAGGAGATCTACTTCAAGGTGTGCCGCGACAACAGCATCCTGCCCCCGCTCGACAAGGAGAAAGGTGAGACGCAGGCACAGGGTGTGTGTGTGTGTTTGTGTGGGGGTGTGTGTGTGTGTGTCTGTCAGTATAAACGTTTATGATTGTGTCTGTCAAACAGTCAGTGTGTTTGTCTCTGTGTTAGTTTTTTTCAAACAGTCAGTGTGTATGTCATTCTGTGTTTGTTTGTCCTGTCTGTCGAGGTGTGTGCGTGTGTGTGTGTGTGTGTATCCATATCTAACCTCAACGTATGCAGGCAGCCAAAACCCTGCTTTCTCTGGTGATGTGTGTTCCTCACAGCCTGTGAAGTTGTGTGTGTGTGAAATCATGTTTATCTGTAGTTTGTGTGTGTGTGTGTGTGTGTGTGTGTGTGTGTGTGTGTGTGTGTGTGTGTGTGTGTGTGTGTGTGTGTGTGTGTGTGTGAGTAATGTGGTGTGTGTGTGTGTGTGTGTGTGTGTGTGTGAGAGTAATGTGGTGGATGTGTGTGTGTCTGTGTGTGTGTGTGTGTGTGTGTGTGTGTGGGGGGGTGTGTGTGTGTGAGTAACATGGTGTGTGTGTGTGTGTGAGTAACATGGTGTGTGTGTGTGTGTGTGTGTGTGAGTAACATGGTGTGTGTGTTCTGTCGTTCTCCAGGTGAAACGCTGCTGAGTCCTCTGGTGATGTGCGGTCCTCACGGCCTGAAGTTCCAGAAGCCCGTGGAGCTGCGCCTGCCTCACTGTGCGTCTATGACCCCTGATGGTTGGTCTTTTGCTCTAAAATCCTCCGACTCCTCGTCGGGTACGCCGTCCCTCTCTCTCTGGCCTTCTGGGGGAGGGGGCGGGTCAGTGGGTGGCTCTGTGACCAATAGCTGTGGTGGGGGGCGGGGGGTGTCGCCATGGGAACAACACTCTTTTTTTTTCATTCCATTTCAGCTAATGCACTTTTTCACTTATTCCAGCTCTCTCTTCTCACTCGTTCATTTGAGTTCATGTTCACTCACACCTCTTTGACGGATAAATGAAGTTCACACTGGCAATCACGTCTCAGATACGCTTTGCTGGTAGGATCCAACGCTTTAGGCCCTTCACGGGCAGTTCATTTCCCAGTGAACGAAGCCATTTGCATTTTTCCCCAAAAAATCTGAAGAAAACACAGTTTTTTTAACTAAACCTAACAAATTTGTCTGTAAATTCAGTAAACACTTTTAACCTTAAGTGACAGCACTGAGTGCCGTACTGGACCTAGAACTGGTCCTGGGTCTGGTCCTAGAACTGGTCCTGGGTCTGGACCTAGAACTGGTCCTGGGTCTGGTCCTAGAACTGGTCCTGGGTCTGGACCTAGAACTGGTCCTGGGTCTGGTCCTAGAACTGGTCCTGGGTCTGGTCCTAGAACTGGTCCTGGGTCTGGTCCTAGAACTGGTCCTGGGTCTGGTCCTAGAACTGGTCCTGGGTCTGGTCCTAGATCTGGTCCTGGGTCTGGACCTAGAACTGGTCCTGGGTCTGGTCCTAGAACTGGTCCTGGGTCTGGTCCTAGAACTGGTCCTGGGTCTGGTCCTCACCAGATCTGGTCCAGTGTGGGCTCCTGCTGTCAGTCTTTCTCTCAGGTGTGACTGAACAGTTGTGTGTAACTCGACATCTGCTTCTCTAGGGACTGCTTCAGTTCAGTCAGAGGCTCCATCCCCCTCCTCTCCACCCCCCTCCTCTCCATCCCCCTCCTCTCCACCCCCCTCCTCTCCATCCCCCTCCTCTCCATCCCCCTCCTCTCCACCCCCCTCCTCTCCATCCCCCTCCTCTCCACCCCCCTCCTCTCCATCCACCTCCTCTCCACCTCCCTCCTCTCCATCCACCTCCTCTCCACCTCCCTCCTCTCCATCCACCTCCTCTCCACCCCCCTCCTCTCCACCTCCCTCCTCTCCACCCCCCTCCTCTCCATCCCCCCTCCTCTCCATCCACCTCCTCTCCACCCCCCTCCTCTCCACCTCCCTCCTCTCCACCCCCCTCCTCTCCATCCCCCCTCCTCTCCACCTCCCTCCTCTCCATCCACCTCCTCTCCACCTCCCTCCTCTCCACCTCCCTCCTCTCCACCCCCCTCCTCTCCATCCACCTCCTCTCCACCTCCCTCCTCTCCACCCCCCTCCTCTCCACCTCCCTCCTCTCCACCTCCCTCCTCTCCACCTCCCTCCTCTCCACCCCCCTCCTCTCCATCCACCTCCTCTCCACCTCCCTCCTCTCCACCCCCCTCCTCTCCATCTCCCTCCTCTCCACCTCCCTCCTCTCCACCCCCCTCCTCTCCACCTCCCTCCTCTCCATCCACCTCCTCTCCACCTCCCTCCTCTCCACCTCCCTCCTCTCCATCCACCTCCTCTCCACCTCCCTCCTCTCCACCCCCCTCCTCTCCACCTCCCTCCTCTCCACCCCCCTCCTCTCCACCTCCCTCCTCTCCATCCCTCTCCTCTCCACCCCCCTCCTCTCCATCCCCCTCCTCTCCATCCACCTCCTCTCCACCTCCTCTCCACCCCCCTCCTCTCCACCTCCCTCCTCTCCACCCCCCTCCTCTCCACCTCCCTCCTCTCCACCCCCCTCCTCTCCACCTCCCTCCTCTCCACCCCCCTCCTCTTCATCCACCTCCTCTCCATCCCCCTCCTCTCCACCTCCCTCCTCTCCATCCACCTCCTCTCCATCCCCCTCCTCTCCATCCCCCTCCTCTCCACCTCCCTCCTCTCCACCCCCCTCCTCTCCACCCCCCTCCTCTCCATCTCCCTCCTCTCCACCTCCCTCCTCTCCACCCCCCTCCTCTCCACCCCCCTCCTCTCCATCTCCCTCCTCTCCACCTCCCTCCTCTCCACCTCCCTCCTCTCCACCCCCCTCCTCTCCATCTCCCTCCTCTCCACCTCCCTCCTCTCCACCCCCCTCCTCTCCACCCCCCTCCTCTCCATCTCCCTCCTCTCCACCTCCCTCCTCTCCACCTCCCTCCTCTCCACCCCCCTCCTCTCCATCTCCCTCCTCTCCACCCCCCTCCTCTCCACCTCCCTCCTCTCCACCGCTCTCTGTGTTTCTAATTCTGTCTCTGTGAAGCTCACGCCTGTCAGACGCCTCTCGAGCGAGCGAGCGAGCGAGCGAGCGGGTGTGTTCCTGCACTCCTGACACACACCATCTTCTCTCCGCGTCATGTCAGCCATAATCACCGTGGCGGAGTGCTGCTGTCGGGCACTAATGGCTCTGCCTGCCAGCGTTCATCCTCTCTGTCTGTGATTGTCTGTGATTGTCTGTGCTGCCTGTCTGTGTCTCACCTCTAAGGCTTGCTTGGGTTTCTCACACAGCCACCCAACTGACTCCAGACCTGCCCCCCTGTACCCCACCCCACAGAGGCCCGCAGATAGACAGACAGACATGGGGAAGGAGAGAGGGAGCGGGGGGAGAGGGAGGGAGAGTGAAAGAGAGAGAACCGCTGCCTTTCTCTGTGTTTACCACATGAGTGGATCTCTCTCTTCATCGCTCCATCCTGCTCTGTCTGATTCCTCTCTTTCCCCGTTCTCCTCTCTTTCTCCGTCCTCCTCTCCTTCTTGTCCTCCTCTCTTTTTTGTTCCTATCCCTCTCTCAGTCCTCTCTCAGTCCTCTTTCCTGTCCTCCTCTCATCTCTTCTTTCTCTTCTTCTTCATATTTGTCTGCCTTTCCCTCTGCTCCTCTTGTCTTCCTCCATCTTTTCCTCCTCGCTGTATGTCCTTGTCTTTTGAATCTCTCCTTGTTCACTCTCAGTACCTCTCTTTTACTTCATCCCCCTCTCTCCCTCCCCCCTTCTCTCTGCCCCGCTCTCATCTTCTCCCTTCTATGATCTACCTTTTTCTCTTTCTTTTCTTTCTTTTGTCTCTCCTCTTCCATCCTTTCTCTTTCCCTCTTTTCTCTTTCCTCCCTCCATCCCTCCTTCCCACCCTCTCCTCTCCCTTTTCTCTCTCCTCTCCCTCTCCTCTCCCTCTCAGTCTCTCTCTCTCTCTCTCTCTCCTCTAACAGGTCACCGCTGCAGGTTAACTGCTAATGACTCTGGTGGAGCTGGACTAGTAGTGCTGAGGCCACAGCGGTGTCGTTAGTCGTCCTGCTAGGCTGAGACTGGGTCAACACAAATACGCTCTCATTTTAAAACAAATACCATCTCCGTCCAGACAAGCGCTTTACCTCGGAATCAGAAACAATTTATGTCCGTACTAACTATCACATGACTAGTCACTTCCACTGGGCATGTGCGTGCTGGTGTAAACAGGAAGCAGGCTGACCACTCTGCAGTTGGTTGCCTAGTTGCAGAAAACACTATGAACTAGGAACAGCAATGGGGCGAAAAGAAAGACCATTTCTCCGCTTGGATCAAAGATGAGGTGAACTTTGACTAAAATACCACATGAGGAACGAATCGAGGGAGGATACGTCATGACTGAAAAGACCCAATCTGGAAACTAACATGGCTGTCTGCGTCTTAACTTCCAATAGTCTCAGTTTCTGCCCATCCCACCAAAACGCAGCCCCCATTGTTGTCAAACTAAAATGGGGTCAACAGCGTTTCCAAAAGTCTCTGTTTTAGGTGTTTTAAAAATAAAATGTTTTATTGTGGGTGTGGCCCGAGGATGGGATTCCTGCACCATCTAATCATCTCACAGTCTCCAATCCATAGACATGTATAGGTAGACGCCGCCTCCACTGCTTCTCGGTGAAACGCGTCGCCGCCATATTGTTACAGGAGCTCTCTGACGTCAGAGGTCTGTCAAACGTGTCAAACAACCGCAAGTTGCGTAGTAACTAAAGAAGCACTATTTCGATAGTTTATAGAGCTTCTCAGTATTTTCCAAGTGCACGAGCTGTGCAAGAAAGGTGCGGGTTTATCATAGACCCATGCACATGAATGACTGGCGATTTAACTAGCGAGATTCAAAGTAATGTAGAGGCAAATCTTTTTCACACACTTCACGTAGAGCATAAACCCTTGAATACTCCATGAAATTGGTTGCGAAATGTAAAAGGTTATCGTGATTTGTATCCAGATAAACCGCAGCTCCTGGCAACTTGCGGTTGTTTGACACGTTTGACAGACCTCTGGCGTCAGAGAGCTCCTGTAACAATATGGCGGCGACGCGTTTCGCCGAGGCAACGGGCTGAAGCAGTGGAGGCGGCGTCTACCTATACATGTCTATGCTCCAATCCTCCTTGGCTTGCTTCCTATTGGTTGGTCTAGTGCTTATACACTTCAGCATATCCTAGGAGCACTTCAGACATTCGGACCAATCAAAGCAGTCAGATTCCAAATAGGGCGGGGCTTCTGAAATGACAACAAATAATTGCGATACCATTTGCTACCGAGGCTTCCTTATTTACAGGTGCTACTGATGGCTGGCAAGAGTGGAATGTTTGAGGAAAGCAAGAGTGGGCTACAAATTGAAACTAAAAACTTGATATCAACCCCTGGTGGCTGGCTGCAGTACAATACTCTAACCAAAATAATCAATTGAATTATTAGGTTTAATAATATTTCATTCAAGGGCATTGGTAAGGATGCTACAGGATCGAATGTCAATGGCATACTGTAAGAGTAGTTGTCCAGCAGATGGCGCCACACCACACACATCCGCTGCAGTGGCAGGTCAAATCAATGAGATTAAATGTGTAATTTCTAGAGGTAGCATTGGCTCTCTCAGTTACACTACCTGGCATCATACAGGTATTAAATGGACATGCGTTTAAATACGTGGAATGTTATGAAATATTGTGGGATTAATTGGTAATTGGCCAAAAGACGTTCATCCTACATTTTAGTAATCTCATAATAGTATTAGTGTGATTTTATAACAGTTTGTTGTGTGTGTTGGTGACATACTGAATGCTGTAGCGGTTTAGGTAGAACATTGATTCAAAGATCTTACTGTCAGACTCTACACACACACACACACACACACACACACACACACACACACACACACACACACATACACACACACACACACACACACACACACACACACACACGCATCTGTCTGATAAGACTTGGATGATCCGACCATGTATATTCTATCCTCACACTTTTGATCATGTCATTTTTTCTTTCTTTCTCTTTTTCTCCTCTCTTTCTCTCCCTCTCTCTCTCTCTCTCTCAGGTGACCCCAAGAGTTGGCAGAATAAGGCCCTACAGGGGGACCCCAACTACCTAGTGGGGGCCAACTGTGTATCTGTGCTGATCGACCATTTCTGAAGAGGTAGACAGCTGGCCTGTTACTGAATGTGTGGCCTGGAGAACAACGCAGAGGACGAAAGCTGCCCTCCCAGAACACACACACACACACACACACACACACACACACACACACAAGATAGTCACTGCCCTGGCTTGCAGGATGGTTGTGGGGAGGTGTGTCGTCCCTACCGCCTCCTCACTCTGCTGAAGGATCTCCCCTCCACGTTCCAGACGACGATTACTGTAACCATGGGAACCGGAGGGACCCTGAGCGTTCTCTGAAGTGCTGTTGTTTTTATTCTTCTTCTCCTCTACTCTAAGTGCTCAAAGGCTTCGTAACGTAACCAGAACAAAAAAGAAAAAAAAGAGAAAGAAAAAAAAAGACTTTGTTTTTGTTTAAGAAAAAAAAAAATGTGCTTTGATGGAATGCATGCTCATTGTGCCACTGGATAGTATACACTGTTTGGCCATCTTTCAACTAATCGTTGTTACATTCGACATGGTGTGCAAGGCTACATGAAGTATTTCAGTTTATACTAGATAGATAGTCACTTAAGACATTACAGAGCATATTTATACTATATATGCACAGCATATATAATATGAATATAATAGTGATTTTATAGTAATCTACTATTAGCTTTATAGCTTCTTTTCATATTTCACTTTCCCACAAGATGATACTGATTAAGGAGGACTGTTTGTGCACACACACACACAAACACACACACACACACACACACACACACACACACACACACACACACACACACACACACACACACACACACACACACACACACAGTCTGCGGACTTTTGAAGGATTGGGAGTTCAGTGCCAGAAACCAATGCTGGAAAGGATTGGCAAGGTCTTGCAAAAAGCCTAGAGGCTGCTGGAAGCTTCCAGAAGAAGAAAAAGAAAAAGCTAGCGGAACCGACGACTGACAGACTGAGATGAGACCAAACCCTGCACCCCTCACACACCAGCACCTCCTCCAAGATGGCCGCCTTCTCTTGGGCCTAAAGTCAACCGGATTCTTGCTGGAACCGGACCAGATCGGCTCTCTAGAACCAGCATCCATCGGTTCCATTTCTACTTCTCCTCTCTCTCCTCAAGACAAACCTGTCCTCGCCTTTTAAGTTGTTTAGTTTACACCGTCTGTTGTTTTCTAGTTTTATTTTTCGTGTTTGTTTCTATATTTGAACTTTCTTACAGCGATCTACCTTCTGGCCTACCTTTGTAGACGAGCTCACCTTCCTACCGTTGCTCTGCTGACGCCCGCTCTTCCTGCGGCCCCAGGGGCGGCTGACTTTGGCCCTGATCTGGCAAAGACCGGGGCCTGGATCCTGGATCTAGGGTCTACGATCTAGAATCTAAGACCTGGATCTAGAATTAAGGACATAAGACCTAGATCTAGGGTCTGGGATCTAAAGCCTGGACCTGGATCTAAGATCTAGGATCTAGGATCTAGGCCCGGATTTGTGTCAGAGTCAGCTGCGTCCTGGGCTGCATCCTGATCTATGCATGTGGTTCGGCTCAGGCCCTCTCAGACACTACCCTGCCCCACATAGCAGCCGGATCTGGGCCAAACAGGGGCCAGGTCTGGGCCAGATCCTAACGCCATCTGGGCTCTCACCTCCAGCACGCTGTGATGCCTTATTTCAAGATTACTACTACTACTACTACTACTACTATTATTCACTTTTGAAATACGATTTACAGTGAAACATTTTGTTTTTGTTTTGTTCTTTTCTAAATTATGGTGATGATAGTGATGACAACTATGATGATGATGATAAAGATGATTTTGCATGGTGACGATGAAGAAAGGTAAATATAAATGAAGTCATTGAAGTTGAAATGTTCACTGGACGGTTCATGTGAAGGACTGAAGGAGGTGGGCGGAAAAAAATCTGTTCCTGTCTGCTGTTCATAAGACTTCAGATAGATTTTTTTTTTTCAAAAGAAAACAAGTGATCAGAAGGAATACAGAAGTGTGAAAGAGGAGGAGAGGAGGAGTGATGAAGTGGCTGTACATACCGCTAGCATATGGCCTTGGTTCTTGGTTTGTAAATGAACTTTTTGTAATGTCTTTATTATTTTGTATAAAACCTAGTGGAAGAAAAAAACATTTCTTTAAAAAAAAAAATGATTATGATTATCTTTGTATTCTGGTTATACCCTCGAGCCTTGGAACTTGTAACAGTAATACAACTACCTTTTCTACCAGCATATTCATATATGCACACATTAAAATACAAACATTTTTGATGGTCACTACATCAACCAACAATAAAAATCTTTTTATGGTTATTCACAAAAGAGGAAAGTGCTTGATCTATACTACTCAGAATAAAAACGTATTCTTTCTGAAAAAGTGTGCTATTTAACTCTCCTCTTCCTCTCTTCTGTGATACTGGATGCTGTATTGTGTGCCCTCAAATGTATTTTTGTACTAATAGACAATTTATTATGGCACACCAGTACCACTCTTTAGCTAGGATAACACAGCTTCAAATGGATATTAGCTCTTCACGTGTGGCTAACTTTTTTCCGTTTTTTTCCGACACAATTTAAGTATATCACTTCATTAATAAAAACCTTTTTAAAGTATGCCTGTGTGTGTGTTAATTATATATATATATATTATGTTTATGTATATTGTTTGTTTGTTGCTTGTGCGCAATTGACACTCTGAAGGCGATTTGAAGAAGCTGACTGTCTGGCCTACCCGTCCTTTCAACCTCCATAGGAGCCAGGTTAAATGTCCACCACTAGGTGGCGCCTAAACGACATCCTTATTTGTGCGTTTGTGGCTGTGCGGAATTCTTGAATTTTCTCCTGACTGTTCTCTGAAGGTGTGGGCGATTCTGTTTTAAAAACAAAAATAGCTTATGTTTAGTCTATTACCATCTGGCCTTTTCAAATAATAAGCCAGAATGAGACTCTGAAAGGCCCCAGACTGCACATCACCTCTGTTGCTTTGACAAATGGTCTTGATTGTTAAATTGAATTAGCCCACTGATTATATATCCAATTATTCCGCAAAATGAATAGACGTGCCACTTATTTCCGTCTGGAAATCAACAGCTACTCCGGGCTGTGACTAGGCAACTGTCGCTGCTTGCGTGTTGATTGAATCAAGTGATGAATTAGGCTACTTGTTAGAAGATCAATAAGAGGAATGCTGCTGACGGGATGGTCTTCACGTTTCTGTCCCCATTGCACCTGCATCTTTAGGGTACAAGGCAAGGCAATTGTATGTATATAGCGCATTTCATGCACATTTGTAACTCAATGTGCTCAATGTACTACAAGGCCATTCATTCAACTCACGGGGGCTCCTGTTAGTGATTACATCAGTACCATATGGTTAAGCGTGTGTGGTCAATGGAACTGTTTGCAAGAGACATTATGAGCAAGGCTATTGCATCTGTCGTGGATAAGGCAAAATAGGTTTACTTCGAGCCGAAGGCCTAATTAACTCAGCGGAAACCTGTATTTAGACTACCTGTACATAACAGGTAGCCTTGGCTACTGCTTGATCTTCCAAAATACCTCATATGTTTGACTATGAGTGGCGTTACCTGAATGCTTGGCATACTTATCCCCGTAGACCTACGCTGCACCGATGCTGGTGTCGGCTATCCTACAGCAATTAGACTGCTCAAGAGCGATATTTACCTGGCGAACTGGGAACAGCAATTCAATCAGTCAAAACAAGCACAAGTTGGCATGCCAGAGACGCTTTTAGCTGTCTTGACAGCATCATGCGCAGGGTGCCTCCACGCATTTGAGTAGTTGAGCAGCGTCGCGCGCAGCGATAGTAATAAACGAGTCTCGCTGTTCGCAGCGGCAGGCGCATCCCTCCTCTTTCCAGCCTAGTAGTGTTTGACTGGCAGGAAGCTCGCGGTGCCTCAACCGCCAGTTAAGAATTGCATCTGTTTTCTTGGAGAACGCAGTCACCATACCTGTCTGCAACGCAAATCGTTTCCTATATCATTCGCTACTCTCGACCGATAAGGGGAAGGGAATCATTCACTAGCTTTGAGGAGGGGACTCGGCGTTAACGCTTGACTGATACTGGATATCTACCTCGCCGTGTGATAGCTACTCGAGGATGTATTTTACAGCGGTCTACACTTCATCTCTCACCTCACAGAAACGAGAGGGGGTTACAGGGTGAAAGAAACACATCCATCCCCTACGCAGAACGGGAAGCGGGAAGCCCGAAGCAGTTTGCCTGGGGACTGAATAGATGAAGCATCTGTCATAGTGCGTTACCTCGAAACAGCCCTGCCGCCTGGATAATTGACCAAATTAATGGGATTGATCAATAGCCACTGAGCTGGCTAATTCTCTGCACTTGCCATCGCCACATCAAGATTACAAGGTCGTTTTGTGCGTCGGTATCAGTCATGTGTTTAAGTTTAGCGGAACTCTTTTAAAAGTGTACATCTTGGACCCTTGGTAACGAACTGAAGACCCTATTACTGGATGTGTCGTGGATGTGTAGCTTACTGGATGATAAAGCAGCATTTGTCATTTGGATGCTGTTACTGAGATTGCGTTTAAGGCCTTTTTTGAATCTTGACTGAGTTTCTCCGTGCCAAAGTATCATGCCAGTCAGTGCAATGCCGCGGGGTCGGTCCCTGAGTCCGGCGTCCCTGTCCCGGAGTCTCTCCCGTCTCCGAGAGTTTCGAACGCGGACTCGGATCATGCTGTCCTTGGGAGTCTCTCAGATGGTCCTGGGGAGTCTTATCCTGGCCGTCAGCTTCGCAGCTTTGGCCCTAACTACCTCCCCTCGGGTCAGACACTCGTGTCCTTTCTGGGCAGGCTTCTCGGTGAGTAGACTATGCCACTTCCATACATAGCCTATGTTGCGTTTACGCGATGGGTTACATCATGATGCCTTGACAGATTTCTCAGATTTCTCCCGCCGATGTGATAATACGCCGGTGTAGAATTTGTTTCGACCTTTGTGAGTCTGCCAGGATGCTCTGTCAGCAATTTCTTTACACGGAGGCACACACACACACACGCACGCACACACACACACACACACACACACACACACACACACACACACACACACGTGTTATGTTTGGCAAAATCACTGAATTTATTTTTATTAGCGGGACACACGGGACTGACACAGATGTCCGTGGAGAAAAATGCCACCATCTCGGAATGGTCTCCTAGTTAGCGTTTGAAATGGCACCAAAACATCTGAGATGAATGAAAACCCAACTGCATATCCATGATGCTGTTTCCCTGTCAGAAAACCATAACAATGTCGTGCTAGTCTTTTTAATACGATCCAAGTAACAGTTGGAAGCTCCCACTAACATTTAGTCATTGGCAACGAAGTATCATGGGCGTGTGACATTGACTTTCAGTCAGATTTCTCTTGGTCAATCTATGTGATGTGATGTCTTTCAGGGTCTCAAAAGTAGCCGTTTAGGGGCTCAGGTTTTCACTGTACACTAATACCCATCACTAAGCACTAATGCATATCACAGGCAGTGTAAGGTGTATGCATGTAGGCCTACTGCATATGTGAAAATACACTGTGTAGGCAGCACCAAAGCTGTAGTGTAAAAGGCTGACACGTCTGACTGGTGTGATTTCACCTCTGAAGGGCTTGGTGTGTGTGTTTGTGTGTTTGTGGGTGGATGGGTGGGTGGGTGGTGGAATGGCACGCCTGAGGTCGGGTGCTGTCTAAAAAGCAGCGTGTGCCACGCGGGCATGGGCAGCAGCTGTGGCATGGGAGGGCAGTCAGCCCCAGGTGGCGGGCCGATGGATGCTGTGCCCGAGAAGAGGCCATGTGGCGCATGCGAGCGAGCGTGTGGCACTCAGCGTCCGTTTTAAAATGGTGTCGCTGCTTTCTCCTGGTGTAACTCCTGCATCTGTCTGCTTTCCTTTTCATTTTATCTTGAGGTGATGAATGACTATGACACACACATGCACACACACACACACACACACACACACACACACACACACACACACACACACACACACACACACACACACACACACACACACACACACAAAAACACTTATTCTTTCTGTACAAAAAAATAGAAGAATCTGTCTGTTAGATACTTCGA
>NC_137925.1:13090954-13100954 GCF_963457725.1 Sprattus sprattus
TCTTATAACACAAGCTTTATATAGAGTCTCCCCAGTCCATATCCTTCACGTCTCAGTCCGTCCTGAGCAGGATGGTTAGGAGCTGTGTGGAGACCCAGGTGAGACAAATTTGAGTCAGTTTCATTCCATTCCAGACGATTACAGAGTCGCCAGGGTGATGCGACGTGAGCGCAGCGGACCCGGGGGAGAGAGTGTGTGAAGTATGACTTGGGGATGGAGGAGAGGGAGTGTGTGTGTGTGTGAGGAGCGAGAGTATGTGAAGTATGGCTGGGGGGAGAGAGTGTGTGTGTGTGAGGAGAGAGAGTGTGTAAAGTACGGCTGAGGGAAGAAAGTGTGTGTGTGTGTATGTGAGGAGAAAGAGTTTGTGAGGAGAGAGGGTGTGTGTATGTGTGTGTGAGGAGAGAGAGTGTGTGTGAGGAGAGAGAGAGAGTGTGTGAGGAGAGAGAGAGTGTGTGTGAGGAGAGAGAGAGAGTGTGTGAGGAGAGAGAGTGTGTGTGTGTGAGGAGAGAGTGTGTGAGGAGAGAGAGAGTGTGTGTGAGGAGAGAGAGAGTGTGTGTGTGAGCTGAGAGAGAGTGTGTGAGGAGAGAGAGAGAGTGTGAGGAAAGAGTGTGTGTGTGAGGAGAGAGAGAGTGTGTGAGGAAAGAGTGTGTGTGTGTGAGGAGAGAGAGAGTGAGTGTGTGTGTGAGGAGAGAGAGTGAGTGTGTGAGGAGAGAGAGAGAGTGTGAGGAGAGAGAGAGTGTGTGTGTGAGGAGAGAGAGAGTGTGTGTGAGGAGAGAGAGTGAGTGTGTGAGGAGAGAGAGAGAGTGTGTGATGAGAGAGAGTGTGTGAGGAGAGAGAGAGTGAGTGTGTGAGGAGAGAGAGAGTGTGTGAGGAGAGAGAGAGTGTGTGTGTGAGGAGAGATAGAGTTTGTGTGAGGAGAGAGTGAGTGTGTGAGGAGAGAGAGAGAGTGTGTGAGGAGAGAGAGAGAGTGTGTGAGGAGAGAGAGTGTGTGAGGAGAGAGAGAGTGAGTGTGTGAGGAGAGAGAGAGAGTGTGAGGAGAGAGAGAGTGTGTGAGGAGAGAGAGAGAGAGTGTGTGAGGAGAGAGAGAGTGAGTGTGTGAGGAGAGAGAGTGAGTGTGTGAGGAGAGAGAGAGAGTGTGAGGAGAGAAAGTGTGTGTGAGGAGAGAGAGAGAGTGTGTGATGAGAGAGAGTGTGAGTGTGTGAGGAGAGAGAGTGAGTGTGTGAGGAGAGAGAGAGAGTGTGAGGAGAGAAAGTGTGTGTGAGGAGAGAGAGAGAGTGTGTGATGAGAGAGAGTGTGAGTGTGTGAGGAGAGAGAGTGAGTGTGTGAGGAGAGAGAGAGTGTGTCAGGAGAGAGAGAGTGAGTGTGTGAGGAGAGAGAGTGAGTGTGTGAGGAGAGAGAGAGAGTGTGAGGAGAGAGTGTGTGTGTGAGGAGAGAGAGAGTGTGTATGTGTGAGGAGAGAGAGAGTGTGTGTGAGGAGAGAGAGAGTGTGTGTGAGGAGAGAGAGTGTGTGTGTGAGGAGAGTGTGTGTGTGAGGAGAGAGAGAGTGTGTGAGGAGAGAGAGAGAGTGTGTGAGGAGAAAGTGTGTGTGAGGAGAGAGAGAGATAGTGTGTGAGGAGAGAGTGTGTGTGTGTGAGGAGAGAGAGAGAGTGTGAGGAGAAAGTGTGTGTGAGGAGAGAGATAGAGAGTGTGTGAGGAGAGAGAGAGAGTGTGAGGAGAGAGAGTGTGTGTGAGGAGAGAGTGTGTGATACAGCAGGACTAGTGAAGGCCTTGGCTGCATTGTGTCTGCTGAGTTATGCAGAGGGCGACTGGCAGTCAGATTCAGCCCATCAGTCACACAGGGGCCTCAGGACTCTTATTAATGGAGACCTGATTGAGACTTTGCTCCTGATAACCGCCCTGATGTTGCTGTTGTAGTGAAATATGTCCACACACACACACACACACACACACACACACACACACACACACACACACACACACACACACACACACACACACACACACTGTAATAGTGATATATGCACACACACACACACACACACACACACTCCCATACACACAGAAACACAGCGACTCACCCTAATCGCACTGTGATTTTGAGAGATGAAGAGTGGCAATTTGGCCAGCCCAGTAATAGTGTGTGAATCTCCCCTAGTGGCTGCTGCTCTGAGCTGTGTGTAATTAGTAGATTAGTATTCACAGAGAAATGAATTCACACCAATGCATTCTCCCCCTACACTGCACACACACACACACACACACACACACACACACACACACACCACTTCTCACTTCACATTTAGACGCTGAGTGTCAGAAGCACAGACTCAGCTGTGAGAACTGTGAGTTTGGATGTGTGTGTGTGTGTGTGTGTGTGTGTGTGTGTGTGTGTGTGTGTGTGTGTGTGTGTGTGTGTGTGTGTGTGTGTGTGAGAGATAACCTTAGTTAATGTGTGTGACAGAGAGAGTGTGAGAGTGTGTTTCTGCCTGTGTGCATGAAAGAGAAAGTGTGTGTGTGTGTGTGTGTGTGTGTGTGTGTGTGTGTGTGTGTGTGTGTGTGTGTGTGTGTGTATATGGTCTGTGTCTGTGATTTTTTTACCATTTTTAATAGACCACATTATTCTACATAGAGTAGTAGACTCCATGGAGCAGAATATTACATAGAGGCATCGTGTGTGTGTGTGTGTGTGTGTGTGTGTGTGTGTGTGTGTGTGTGTGTGTGTGTGTGTGTGTGTGTGTGTGTGTGTGTGTGTGTGTGTGTGTGTGTGTTTTCTGCTCACTGCTGAGTTGCACCTGTCTCAGCACCTGCCGCAGTGGAGGTGAGTGTGTCCTTTGCCAACTGGTTTGGTGTGCCGCAGTGTTAAGCCAACACACACACACACACACACACACACACACATACACACACACATTGAATTCTCCAGCAGAGTTCAGCACAGATGAGTATTGACCAGTTGCCAGTAGCCAAGCCCCATCATCTGTGGCAGTACATATCCGCTGTAGGTGGGTAGAAGAGAACGACACACTCTTTTGCTCCAAGGCACAGGTGGCGGGTCAACAACAACAACAACAACAACAACAACAGTAGTGACACAACCTAACTCCAGCACAGTGGGAGCAGCCATGTTTTTATGCATGTTATGATCCTGCAGGTCTTCAAAGGGTTCGCTTCATCAAAGGCCTGTATAGTTAAAACGTTGTGCCTTACACTTTGTTGCTTTGAGGCGTGTGATCCTTCTGTCTACAGGCTCTGATATAAAATGATGTTTTTCTAAACAAAGTTTGGGAGGAGCCCGTAGGGATGATTGACAGGTGTCACTCACCGCACCTCCACTTCCTAGGAGATTTAAACCCTCCTTTCCTGTCCACCATGTCACACGTTCCAGCGTAGCAAAGTATCCCTCCTTCTCCCCACTCTCCTCCTTTCTGACTAGTAGCTCTAATGTCATAGAAGCTCAAATGACTTCTTATCCACATGTGTGTCTGTACATGTGTGTGTGTGTGTGAGAGAGAGTTCTGAATACTTGCGACGTTACATATAGTTGGTTGTAATAAAAAATGGACGCCGTCCTCTCCTTTTCATCTTTCATCTAATTAGTATTTCTTTCACTTCGACTTACACACTTCACTTCACTTCACTCGTACATCATTTTCAGGGTCATTATTTCTACCTGTCTGTCTGTCTCACTGTCTGTCTGTCTGTCTGTACACGCTGCACAACACCTTCAAGTCTCTGAACTTGAAACTGAATTGAACATTTTGTGTAGGAAGCAAAAGGAGTGTGGGGGAAAGAGGAAAGGGAGATCGGGTGTAAAGGGGGCCCTCTGCCACTGGTGCGATCACTTTTACAGACTTATAGACACGCATAGAAAGAGCTCAGCCTGGAGGCAGAAGCCCTGGAGCCCAGTAAAGACCCAGTATTGCCCAGTATCGTTCTCTCTGTCTCTCTCTCTCTCTGTCTCTCTGTCTCTCTGTCAAACTCTCTCTCTCTCTCTCACACACTCACACACACACACGCACGCTTAATGTAAGCCCATTTTTAGATAATAGCCATCCTCCACACCACACTCCTCTCGTCCACCTTTCTGCTCTCACAACCTGTTAAAAAGTGAGTGTGTGTGTGCATGTATGTGTGCGTGCATATGTGTGTGCGTGCGTGTATGTGTGTGTAAACAACAGTGCAGTGTGTTTAAAAGGCACAGAATCCTCTGTGTGTGTGTGTGTGTTTGGTGTGTGTGTGTGTGTGTGTGTGTGTGTGTGTGTGTGTGTGTGTGTGTGTGTGTGTGTGTGTGTGTGTGTGTGTGAGCTTGTGTTTGTGTGTGAATGAGCAGGTGGCTCCAAAAGCAATTCAGAGTTCTTCTTTAGACAAATGAAATTCATTTATTGGCACAAAAATCTTTTGTCAAAAAGATTTGATTATTCCAATAACACAGAAAAATGTAAATTAACTGACTGACTAACTGAATTAATTGACTTGTAAAATGAAGTGAACCGCGTTCAACATAGCCTCTTCACAGCAGTAAAGTGAATGTGTGTGTGTGTGTGCGTGTTTGCAAGGGTATGCTTGTTTGTGTGTCTGTGTGTGTGTTCATATCATTCTAGTATGTTGAAAGGGAACAGAGGCTCTTCAGAGCCCTAAAGTGTGTGTGTGTGCGCGTATGTTGTGTGTGTGTGACTGTGTGTGTGCGCGTAGAGCGGCGGCATCACTCATCCGCCTCTTTGACTCTGTGACCTGCTGGCCTGCTTTGTAGTAGGGCAGTCAGCGAACTGGAAATAAGAAACACACACACACACACACACACACACACACACACACACACACACACACACACACACACACACACACACATACACACATACACACACACACACACACACACACACATACACACACACACAGACACACACACACACACACACACACACACACACACACACACACACACACACACACACACACACACACACACACACATAAGAAACACACAGCAGCTCAGCGCTGCAGTCCTGTGATCTGAGCCCATGTTTTTATTGCTGAATGGGAATTAGTTGTTGCTCTCAATGGCTGCTGTGTGAGTGGTCGTGTGTGTGTGTGTTTGTGTGTATGAGTGTGAGAGAGAGAGGGAGAGAGGGGGGAGCTTCTCTCTGTCTGTTCGTGTGTGGGTCCAGCAGACTGTCTGTCTCTGTGTGTGAGGAATAGTGTGAGTGTGTGTGTTTCCATACTGGAGTGTCTCCAGTGGTTTTGACACTGTATGGATTTGCTAATTAGCACCGTTTCTGAACTAGGTCTGGGAGGCACAATTAAGGAATAAAAGCAGTTGGGGCAGTGTGTGTGTGTGTGTGTGTGTGTGTGTGTGTGTGTGTGTGTGTGTGTGTGTGTGTGTGTGTGTGTGTGTGTGTGTGTGTGTGTGTGTGTGTGTGTGTGTGTGTGTGTGTGTGTGTGTGTGTGTGTGTGTGTGTGTGTGTGTGTGTGTGTGGAGAGATAGAGAGGGAGGAGTAACAAAAACACAGCACAAGGTCAAAGGCTAATGGTAGGGTAGGCAATGTTGGAGAAACCTAGATTTTGAAAGTATACATCTGAAAAAAAATCCCTCCAGCCACTTCTCCAAAAGACATGAAGGCTCTGTGCCTGACTGAGATCACGAGAGAGAACGCTGGGGAGAGGAGCACGGGGTCAAGTGTCGTTATCAAGGTTAACTTGTTGTCGTCCAACTCCCTCAAGTCTCAATCACATGTCTGTTTATCATTCTCAAAACCACCAAAACCTCTGAAATAAGTTGCCTACCCCACCTTTAACACTCTAACATATGTGGTGTGCGTTGCCTACCCTACCTTTAACACTCTTAACATCTGGGGTGTTAGTTGCCCACCTTACCTTACATAGCCTATTCACTTTACTGCTGTGAAGAGGCTATGTTACCTTACCTGGGCTTGACTGTGCTATTGCTAAAGCAGTCTTCAAAAACATGATTTGCATCAAAAATACATTTAAAAAATGGATGAAGAACACAAGGGACAATAACATAAAAGCAGCACAAAACAAACATATGAAGATAAACTTTGACCTTTAAACATTTTTTTTTAAAAAAGCACAGTAGGGTGGCCTCACTGTTGGCTGGTTGACTGTCTTCTGTGGTGTTCTGTGTATATTTGTCTACTGCTACTGCTAGCGCTATTTGGGTCTTGGTTCTGTGTGGTCAAGGTACCGCAGCTCAAATGTACACAACTTGCTAAAGGAACCTAGTTGGCGTTCTGAAAACCGTCACCTTTGACCTCACAGTGATCTTTCGGCTTGGGGGCAGGAGCATCTGCTTCTTCCCATTTACAATTGTGCATTTCATAGGGGACCCTCTCAGGCTTGACCACCCACCCACTCACACAGCAATCAATTAATTAGGTGGATCTCCGGTCAATAATCAGATTTACTGGTTTGTCCTCCCTCCTCAACCCCACTCCCCTTGGTCCCCGGTCTTTGTTTTTGCCTTAAGAGTTAATGCGGTCGTCTTTAATGGCTAATGCCGTCATTAATCTTTCATGCTGGTGACCTCATTCAGCGGTTCCGAGGGCCATGCAGGGTTGCGGTCAGGCCTCTGGTGATAGCCGATGCCGGCTAAGGTGACGGCCGGTCGGTGCTAATTCATTTGGTGTGTGTGTGTGTGTGTGTATGTGTGTTTGTGTCAGAGAAAGAGCTTGAGGTGTTGGCCGGTCGGTGCTAATTCACTGTGTGTGTGTTAGAGAAAGAGAGAGAGAAAGAGACTGAGGTGTTTGCCAGTCCGTGCTAATTCACTGTGTGTGTGTGTGTGTGTGCGCGAGAGAGACTAACTGAGGTGTCGACTGGTCGGTACTAATTCAGTTTCATGGCGACTCAGCGTCGTTAGCGAGAGCCTCATCTATCTCATAAATTAGACACCAGCTCGCGTGGGACCGATCATAACAGACGTAACTCCAGCAGCCCGTGCCCATTTATCCTGACACCATCACCCTGCGCCAACGTTAGCCCCCAACCCAACGCTACATCCACACACCCTGCGCCAACGTTAGCCCCCAACCCAACGCTACATCCACACACCCTGCGCCAACGTTAGCCCCCAACCCAAGCTACATCCACACACCCTGTGCCAATGTTAGCCCCCAACCCAACGCTACATCCACACACCCTGCGCCAACGTTAGCCCCCAACCCAACGCTACATCCACACACCATGTGCCAACGTTAGCCCCTATACCCAACACAACATCCACACACCTAGTGCCAACATAGACCCCTACCCAACACTACATCCACACACCCTGTGCCAACGTTAGCCCCCTACCCAACACAACATCCACACACCTAGTGCCAACATTAGCCCCCTACCCAACACTACATCCACACACACTGGGCCCGAGCCGCTCCCTCTGCCACTGTGTCGCCGGCTTACACTCACACTGTAAGCACAGGGCTTCATCTGCATCTGTTTGGCTCTCGGCTGCTGATTACATCAGGCTCTTGCTATCCAGATGCAATCAAACACATTGGGCTTGGTGGGTCTATTGTGGGCCATGCTGGAGGGAACCGCCTCTGATGTAGCAGATGTGGGCGTTGTGCAGGGAGCTGGAGGAGCTGGAGGAGCTGGAGGAGCTGGAGGAGCTGGAGGCAGGAAAAAAGGGAGAAAGAAGGGAATTATGACACGCTTGCTCATCTGCAACATTTGAAATCTTTATGGGATCTTGCCATGGGTTGTTTTGATTGTTGCGGCCAAAAGTGACAGAATTTGCTGCAAGAATTCCTGAACATTTTTGATGATTAAATGTTGATAATAAAAGCATTCGCACCTAATAATGAAATTTCATGCTTTTTTTTGTATTGCTGAAATATTGTGGTAATGAGATAAATAAATGATAAATCCTTGAATCCTTGTCTTTACCACAGAGCTGTGTCTTACCACAGAGCATAAGCGTGCTGAGTCCTGGGCGCTCACTGCAGCTGTAAAGTGAGAATAACGATCTGCCGATTGGGCAGAATTGGGCAGATTGGTCAGACAAGCATGCTGGTGTGGGATCTGTCTGGGACAGAAATGACTGCACCACGCATGAATAAATCCGCTTTAATGACCACCAAAGACTAGTGACTCACTGGACTGTACCCACAAAAGAGAGGACTACAGTGCATTGCAATCAGAGAAGCTAGTGCTGTTAACCACTCACAGAACCACATAGAGAAGAGGTTAGAACCACACTTGAAACATGTTAGAGCCTCACTTGGAGCAGGTCAGAACCACGCTCAAAACAGGTTTAAACCACACTTGAAACATCTTAGAACCGCACTTCAAACATATTAGAATCAAAATCTATGTAAGAACCAAGCAACGCATATGTTTTAGCCACAGTCAGTACACAAATCCATACACTCATAAACATGCCAGCCACATTTGACACTGGCTGTGCATTAAGATACATGATACATAATTGTAGTACTTAAGTAAATTATTATTATCTTTATTTAACCAGGAGAGACCCATTGAGATTAAGAATCTCTTTTTCAAGGGAGACCTGGCCAATACAGGCAGCAGCATAAGAACAAACATAGTGACAGACAGAAAACACAAAAGGAGACACAATTAAACAGAACTATAGGAGTTAGTGTCGTAGCCAGGTAAATAAAAAAACATTGACATCTTAAAAAATATGTCTCTAGTTCTTTCATTTTGGATTTAAAAGCATTTAACGAGATTATTTTTTATTTCGTTTCAAGTCAATGGCCTGCCATGCGGAATACCAGTCCAGTCCAGCTATTGGTACCCCTCTTATCCCAGCTTGCAGCGGAAGTGCTCAGATCTGGCTCATATCTTGTGTGTGATCCCTTCTGTTCCAGAATCTTCTGTTATCTAGAACCGGTCTGCCATGGCTTGGCAGCCGGCCTGCTCTGATCTCCGCACACATTAGGCACCTCACACACCCCTGTCACACTGACACAGCCCCGGAGCTGTCTGGCTGTGTGTGTGTGTGTGTGTGTGTGTGTGTGTGTGTTAGGGAGATTAGGTAAATAAGATGCGATTATCGCACCTCACCCACCCGGCCTGCCCATCAGCTGCGTCTTTGAAGAGAGGCATATTGGAATGATGAAAGAAGTTGCAATGGGTGGGCCAGAGGAGGCAGCTCATCAGGTAGTGCTGTCACACAGAGGTGCATAGAGAGAGAGGGAGAGAGAGAGATACAGAGCGAGAGATATATAGAGAGAAAGAGAGAGAGAAAGAGAGAGAAATCATCCTTTATTACAGGTTTTTAAAACTGCTTGCACACAATTTTTACGTCACACAATTTATGAAACCTGTCACTCAAACAGCCAAACCTGACACCAAATGCTCTGCCAAATTCTTAGCCTTTTCACTTAATTTTCAACACATAGTTCACTTTCTAAGACACAACAAACAGACATTAACCACTTGTGTGCCCTTTTAAGTCACTCCCCCTCCAAATGCAAGACACATACCAGTTCCAAAGGAGGACATAGGTTGTGATGTTGATGAGTTGTTGTGACAAGACCCAAACAGGAGGCTTGGTACAGTCACACAGTCTCTTTTTATGTGTCAGTACAGCTTTTATACTCACTGACATAGCGTACTATGTCATAGTATGCTCGGTTTCCATGGTGAACATTTTGAATCCCTGTTTTGGTACGTCGTGCACTCTACTCTAAAAGTCTTTCTTGCCGTGACAACGCTCGGCACCCTAAATGACCTAGCGTTTCTGTGTTGTCTGAATACAAGCTGAAGTGCACACACACACAGTGCACCTTTTGTATTTCCAGTGCTAGAATGTACATAATACAAAATAGTTTTCTAAAAAAATAAAGTTCAACACTGTTTTGAAAAACTGAAAACATTACTAAAATGTGTGAAGTACTCTATTTTTGTGTTTATATATTCAGTGTACTGTAAGCAATTTTGTCAGACTGTTCTATGAAGTGCACGTTGCAAAGGGCTTTATTCAAACAAAGACAGGAGTGTTTTTTTTATCACA
>NC_137925.1:13103454-13123454 GCF_963457725.1 Sprattus sprattus
GGAAAGAGAGGGAGAGGGGGATGGAGAGAGAGTGAGAGAGGGAGAGGGGGATGGAGAGAGAGTGAAAGAGGGAGGGGGGCTGGAGAGAGAGTGAGAGAGAGAGAGGGGGCTGGAGAGAGAGAGAGGAGAGAGAGAGAGGGGTTGGAGAGAGAGGGAGAGGGGGCTGGAGAGAGAGTGAGAGAGGGAAAGAGAGGGAGAGGGGGATGGAGAGAGAGTGAAAGAGGGAGGGGGGCTGGAGAGATAGTGAGAGAGGGGGGTGGAGAGAGAGTGAGAGAAAGAGAGGGGGCTGGAGAGAGAGGAGGAGAGGGGGCTGGAGAGAGAGAGAGAGAGGGGCTGGAGAGAGAGGGAGAGGGGGCTGGAGAGTGAGAGAGAGGAGGAGAGGGGGCTGGAGAGTGAGAGAGGAGGAGAGGGGGCTGGAGAGAGAGAGAGAGGAGGAGAGGGGGCTGGAGAGTGAGAGAGGAGGAGAGGGGGCTGGAGAGAGAGAGGAGGAGAGGGGGCTTGAGAGAGAGTGAGAGAGGGAGAGGGGGCTGGAGAGAGGGAGAGAGAGGGAGAGGGGGATGGAGAGTGAGGGAGAGGAGGAGAGGGGGCTTGAGAGAGAGTGAGAGAGGGAGAGGGGGCTGGAGAGAGAGAGAGAGGAGGAGAGGGGGCTTGAGAGAGAGTGAGAGAGGGAGAGGGGGCTGGAGAGAGGGAGAGAGAGGGAGAGGGGGATGGAGAGTTAGGGAGAGAGAGAGAGAGAGGGGTTGGAGAGAGAGGGAGAGAGGGAGAGGGGGCTGGAGAGAGAGTGAGAGAGGGAGAGGGGGCTGGAGAGTGAGAGAGAGAGGAGAGAGAGAGAGGGAGAGGGGGCTGGAGAGAGAGTGAGAGAGGGAAAGAGAGGGAGAGGGGGATGGAGAGAGAGTGAGACAGGGAGAGGGGGCTGGAGAGAGAGTGAGAGAGGGAAAGAGAGGGAGAGGGGGATGGAGAGAGAGTGAGACAGGGAGAGGGGGCTGGAGAGAGAGTGAGAGAGGGAAAGAGAGGGAGAGGGGGATGGAGAGAGAGTGAAAGAGGGAGGGGGGCTGGAGAGAGAGTGAGAGAGAGAGAGGGGGCTGGAGAGAGAGTGAGAGAGGGAGAGGGGGCTGGAGAGAGAGTGAGAGAGGGAAAGAGAGGGAGAGGGGGATGGAGAGAGAGAGAGGGGTTGGAGAGAGAGGGAGAGGGGGCTGGAGAGAGAGTGAGAGAGGGAGAGGGGGCTGGAGAGAGAGTGAGAGAGGGAAAGAGAGGGAGAGGGGGATGGAGAGAGAGTGAAAGAGGGAGGGGGGCTGGAGAGAGAGTGAGAGAGGGGGGTGGAGAGAGAGTGAGAGAGAGAGAGGGGGCTGGACAGAGAGAGAGAGAGGGGCTGGAGAGAGAGAGTGAGAGAGGGAGAGGGGGCTGGAGAGAGTGAGAGAGGGACTGGAGAGAGAGTGAGAGATGGAGAGGGGGGTGGAGAGAGAGTGAGAGAGAGAGAGGGGGCTGGAGAGAGAGTGAGAGATGGAGAGGGGGGTGGAGAGAGCGTGAGAGAGGGGGCTGGAGTGAGAGAGGAGGAGAGGGGGGTGGAGAGAGAGTGAGAGATGGAGAGGGGGGTGGAGAGAGCGTGAGAGAGGGGGCTGGAGTGAGAGAGGAGGAGAGGGTGCTGGAGAGTGAGAGAGGAGGAGAGGGTGCTGGAGAGAGAGAGAGGAGGAGAGGGGGCTTGAGAGAGAGTGAGAGAGGGAGAGGCGCCTGGAGAGAGCTAGAGAGGGAGAAAGAGAGGAGGAGAGGGAGAGGGGCTAACGAGAGAAAGAGGAGTGAGAAGCCCATAGTCATCAGGGGAGAGATGTGGTGATATGAGATGAGGTGAGGTGAGATGAGACGATGTGAGGGTTGAGAAAGAGTCCACAGTGAGATCAGATTAGACAGAGGGGGTAGGGGGCGTATAGGGGATTGGATAGAGGCCAGTAAGGAGAGGAAGTGTCATGTTATTGTCAGGGGATTTTGCTTTCACTCACAAATCTTTATGAGGGAACATAAAGTATAGCCCACAATCAAACACTCTCAACCATCCACACACACACACACATGCACAAACAGGCTCTTACACACACACACACACACACACACACACACACACACACACACACACACACACACACACACATACACACACATACACGCACATAGCAGGAACGCACACAGCCACAGAGACACACACACACACACACATACACACACAAGCAGGAACGCACACAGACACACACACACACACCCACACACACACACACATAGAGAGAGAGAGGTTGAATGCTTTCAGTCTGTGCTGGCTAGTTGATGGGGCTGGCTCATATGTCCAAGGACCTTTTATGCCTAATTAACTTTCTGAAGCGCTAACAGAAGCAAAAGCCCTGCCATTACACACTAATGAGAAAGCCTGTGAGTGTGTGTGTGTGTGTATATCTGTGTGTCTGTGTGTGTGTGTGCGTGTGTGTGTGTGTTAGGAGGTAGGGGCCTGTGATGCATTGCAGATCACATTCCCTCTGAAGGCGAATCATCTCCCAACCAGCAAACACACAGACGTGTACACGAACACATTCGCACGGACACACACACACACACACACACACACACACACACACACACACAAACACACACACACACACACACACGCACACTCACCCCTCAGGATTGCCTTAGTATCACAAACCTGTTTCTTGCTTACCCCTTCACTACAACGCAAGCATACACACACACACACACACACACACACACACACACACACACACACACACACACACACACACACACACACACACACACCACCCATGTAATTTCATAAGTGCCAATGAAATTCTGACACACACTTCAGCAGTCCGCCTCGTGCCTTGACAGCCAGAGATGTTCAGGACAGGATAACCTATCTCTCTTTGAGCCAAGATGAAAGACGGTGGCTTGGATGAGAGATTCCTTCTCCCTTCTTCATAATAAAAATCAGGAAAAAAGATAGTCGCCGTCCAATTAACTTAAATGGCCTAAGACACTCCGCTGCCTCAAACTAGATAAATGAACCACCTGTGTATACTGAAATGGAGCCCCTGATGCGGGTACATAGGAATATGTGTGTGTGTGTGTGTGTGTGTGTGTGTGTGTGTGTGTGTGTGTGTGTGTGTGTGTGTGTGTGAGAAAGGGGAGAGAGAGTAAGAGTGAAGTGAACTAGAATGCGTTTCGTGAACGAACTACGAGAGTGTGCTTGCTCTGTTGCGGCCATGACCTTTGACGTTGCAGCCATAACATCACACAAAAGATCAGACATGGCAACCAAGCTCAACCATTATATTTTGGCTCCACTGACGTCTAGACATATGACGGTGTCTTTGTTGTTCTGTTTTTGTTTGCTTGTTTATTGTGAAAGGGTCTAGTGTGTTACATTTAGCTTGGAGAAGTCTTAAAATAGGCTCCAAGTGACATTTGTCTTATTGTGTATGTGTAATTTACCTCCAAAGGTCGTGTTAATCCATGAGTGCACCTGAATTGTGCGGTATTTGCTGACTTTTAATCTGCTTGTTTTAATTGTGTGTGTTGCGGCTGCAATACATCTTGTCTGTGCTTCAAATGTAAATATATTTATTGTCTCTCTATGGTGGAAATCAGATGTATGAAGGAACTTGCATATTTACTATGCACAAACATTTCAGCTGTCATGGTGATAATAGTTCCAGAGTTTCGTTATACTGACTTACTGAGCTAAGTGTTGATACACTTCGTAAGAAATTATGATCTAGGTAAAAGGAAACATCTCTGCAACAATATGGGAATTAATGCGGTGGCTTGTTCATACGGAAAACAGGTATGTAAACGAGATCATATGGATAGCCTAATTTGTAGGACGACGCACACCGAAGTAGAATTTAGTGCGATGCACTGTTCTAAATATAGCTACAGACAGACGTGAATTTCATTGAAAAATCGCTGTGGTCTACACAGCTGTTTTTAATTGATGTAGCCTAGAGGTGTATTTGGCTCAATGATGGTTGGGATTGTTAAAATTGTCGATTTTTGGCCAGATAGATTGCCTACTTCTTGCAAAGGCAAACCTTTGTCTGGAATACAGGCAGCTCATGAGTATGGTTGTCTTTGGAACAGAATGTGTACAAAATTTAAAATTCTTTGGTGTCGGTTGGTTTTATTGTCTGAAACGTACTGGAATGTACCTTGCGAAAACTTGGGGTAGTGAACCGAAATCTCCAGTATGGCAGTTGAAATAATCGCACAAACATTTAATCTGTGTGCCAGTTGAATGTTAGCTCCCGCTAGCATGTATGCTAATAGCTTAGCTTAGGCTAGCTAGCTGCTTATATTGTTTTACTATGGGGCTAGGCTAGTTGCTTCGCATATTGTAGCAATGGTGTTCGCGAATGAGTTGTTGATCAAGCTGTCTTGTATACTTCCACTTGCTTTTTACACTTCCATGGCTGTGTGTGTTGTGTTAACCCTGTCTCTTACTGTCTGTGTAAGAGGAGGTTGAAACTCTCAGCCCAGCTAGTCATTTATTTATTTTGATGCCACCTCCGTGTTACAGAAATAAAGTCTCTTGTCCTAGAGTGGGTGACGTCACAATGGCTCAAGATTCCCCCATGTTAGTCTATGAGAGAAAAAGGTGATGAAAAAGAAGAATAAAAAAGGAGTGGCAAGGAGAACCGCCACGAAAAGATATAACAGGTTGCACCGGATCGGGCCGGACGTTTCGGTGTTTGAACGGCGTCTGTACCTCGAACGAGCGAAGCCTGATTCGATGCAAGAAAAACGGGCGGAATACAGAAAATTTCGGGCAAGCACACTAATGATTGAGTGTGATGCTTATACAGTGTGTGTGTAACAGAGTGAAAGTAAGACTGTATATGAAGTTGAAGTAAATGAGTGAATGTGGTAAAAGTGTGTGTGTGTGTGTGTGTGTGAAAGAGAGAGAGAGAGCGAGAGAGAGGTAAACGTGTTCCTGTGTGTAGCCCTGAGGTAGAACACTCTGGGTTCATTCAGGATATCAAGCATCAGCATGTTAATTGAATCCACTTGACATTGACGAGGTCTACCTCAAGTAGGAAATCTATGACTATTACCCGCTGCTATGGAGATTCCACTGCCTGTGCAGTTGCCCCCGGCAACTTCACTACTTAAGCACTACTGTCCATAACAATGGAGTTAGCCCACTCAGAACACACCTGTTCCAATCAGAGAGGTCAGATCACGTAGCAGGGAGAGCTTCAGTGACGTCACCGCCAATGGCTCAGTGCTAAAGGGATGCCAGCCCTCACCTTTGACCTCATGATTAGTTTCCTGTTTCCTGTTTCCTGTTTCTCTCATTTGTGGTGGGAGCCCATGGAACGGTGACATTGTAAAGGATTTGTAATGGATTACCACCATTATAAGCCGCAAGTAGGTGAGTTTGGCCATGGTTAAATTAGGGATGCACCGATCTGCTTTTTTCACCTCCGATACCGATACCGATATCTGAGGTTTAGTATCGGCCGATACCGATCCGATACCGATATTAAAAAAACAGTGTGAAAGTATGGTAACTGTGTGTATGTGTGTGACCACACGTGCGAGAGGGAGAAAAGAGGAGTGCATGACATGAGATCTTGGTGCATTTTTTGCTCATTTGCTACTAAACATCATGTCTAGTCATCACTATCAATTCATAACATAGGATAAAAATAATCAAAAATAATGTACGTTCTAACTAGGGCTAGTCTTCATATTAGTTAGCAATCATATCGTAACGCGACCTATTATCCCGCGGGCCACCAAAAAATCCGCTTAACAAACATGTTTTTATCAATATAAATATGGTTTAATGAATCAACCTTACATATTTCAGAAGTGACAGGTGTGTATACAATGCACGAAGTCTTGTTTGACTCTCAGCAGGAACATTTCTTACCGTATTTTCCAATTTGTTTTGTACAGTCGCTAAATGGCAACAAAGTTGGCGACTACCTATTATCCCGCATTGATGTAAAATGCCGTTGGGAATCAAGCTCAACAAGAAAAAGAATTTACACCGAACGTCGCGAAATCAAAATTCTACTATTTGTATCAGGCTGGTTTGTACACGCAGTATTACAACACTATCTTATACACTTCAATACGCTGTATATGTGCCATTTTTGCTACAAAGCTAATTGAAATACCCTTTTTGGGCAGGGACTTAAGTTTTCCGAAATCCGCGATCCTGGATGACACCAACATCAATATTAAGTAACGTGTACCAGCGCTTGCGGGATAATAGGTCGTGCGGGATAATAGGTCGGGCTACGATATATCCGCTAGCGTCAACTTTTACGTTACATTGTAGAGGCTCAGCATGGTGACCTGTTAATGCATTTGCTGGTTCTACTCTGTTAAAAGACCCACAATTACCAAAACTGTATTCTTTATCTCTCTTTAATGTGCATTCATCAATTTCCATTACATGACGATGCATGTGATTGTACACGTGTGTGCCTGCAATGAGAATGGGGACTGCACTGAATTACTTTAGCATGAGTTATTGCTACACGATAACAATTACACAACTAACATTACTCGATACATATAATTGTGGACATTACACTAGGCAACATGAATCTCATTCATAGCTCATCCAGTCGAAATCTTAACAGGATGAACCCATCTTTATTACAGCGAATCAACATCAGAACATAACTAAATCTCCGCTTAGCATGCTAATCGCTACTAATAGCAACCTGCACTCATAATACTCTACCTATCACAGCCGTAACTTCATGAAACCCCTTACATTCATTATGTACGCACACAATGCCTCACATACATGTCGAACAATGATGATTTAAGCATTGGAAATGTATAAGGCACAACTACTTTGCCACTGATGGGCGACGAACTGAACTTGTCACTATTCACCGAACTTAACTGAGCAGACAGCGTTGCTAGGCAACGTCACTATCAACAGATAGTTTTTCATACAGTTAACGTGCGGGAAGGCTTTTGATGGCTGTTCTCTGGATTGTCTGCTATCGCGCCACCCTAAATCTTTGAATGTGCGTGTTTCAATATAATAACAGTCCGTTTAAAACAATGATACCGGAGCATGATATGAATTAAACAAAGCCTCCATGTAAATACATACAAATAAACATAAAAAAAAAATATTTTTTTTTTTTTTTTTTTTTTTTTTTTTAAATATGGATCGGCCCATTGTCACCGATACCCGATCTAGAAATGTCTTCAATATCGGTACCGATACCGATACAAATATCGGATCGGTGCATCCCTAGGTTAAATGCACACATGTTTACATCCAGGCATTATGGTTGCCAAAGCCACACACACACACACACACACACACACACACACACACACACACACACACACACACACGCACAGAGTCTCATCCATGAGCTGTGTATGTGAGTGGCCCCAGGGCAGGTTGAGGAGGTATTGTCCCCCTGCTTCCCCCTCACATAAAGCAGCATTGTTGGCTCAGTGTGCGCCCCACACAGCCTCATCAATAGGAGCGCACGCGAGAGGATACTCCTTTGTGCTCTCATCAGCAAAAGTCTGCTGTGTCTTTGTTGTAGGTGTGTGTGTATATGGTTGTGTGTGTGTCTGTGTCTGTGTGTGTCTGTGTCTGTGTGTGTCTGTGTGGTGTGTGTGTGTGTGTGTGTTTGTGTGTGTCAGTCTGTGGGAGACCATTTTTGTCAATGATGTGTGGCTTTTTGAATGAATGTATCGGTTGAGCCTGTCTTTACTATGTATGCATGGCCTGATGAGTGCATTCATTGCGTGTGTTCGGGATGAGGAGTTGAAAGAGCAGAAAATGGCCAATTGAGTGACCTTAACCACAGCCATGTCAGACCTCCCACTATGTTGCCCCAGGCCCAAGACGAGTGATGGAGGGTAAGGGCAGGAGTTGGACTCGGAGGGGCAGGAGTCGGAGTCAGAGGGGCAGTTAGCTCAGGGAGGTCCACAGCAGAGGCACTATCCCTAGCTCCTGGTTGACCATTCCTCTCGGGACTGTCAAAGGGTAAAGTGTGGAGAGTCTTTAGGGTAGGCACAAAAACACAGCTGGGAGACAAAAACTTGGTGGTTTGCAACAAAACAAAAAGACTAATAATACATATCGAAACAAAAAGATATTTACAAAATAGTTTAATGCAAATGTCCCTAAATTGAGACAGCAAAACGTTAGGACCTCACACTTCTCTTAAAAGTACCACAGAAGTCTGTTGCGTTCGCATAAGGACACGGTGAAGACTCGCCTATGAAACGTGGCATCACAGGACCCTTTGTCGGCCTGTATCCTCTATCAAACTGCGGCAAAGAGGGGTTTGGTGAGTGTTTGGACAGTTTGGTAACACTCACCTGATATCCGTGTCATGTGTGCAATAAATGGCAACCCAGAAACCAGGACAGCGGAGCGCTCATCGTTAACACACGCAGGCTTACCCTCAAACACAGACATCATCACCAAAGCAGATAGACAGGTCTCAGAGAGAGGGGTTTCAGCATGGAAAAAGAGACATCACCAAAACAGAAAGACAGGTCTCAGAGAGAGGGGTTTTAGCATGGAAAGAGAGACATCATTACCAAAGCAGATAGACAGGTCTCAGAGAGAGGGGTTTCAGCATGGAAAGAGAGACATCACCAAAGCAGATAGACAGGTCTCAGAGAGAGGGGTTTTAGCATGGAAAGAGAGACATCACCAAAGCAGATAGACAGGTCTCAGAGAGAGGGGTTTTAGCATGGAAAGAGAGACATCACAGAGAGGTCTCAGAGAGGTGGTTACCTTGGAGCTGTTCATGCAGTAAAATAGATGTTTTATGTGTAGGGATTCAGCTCTCCTCCAAAGGGACACGCATGCAGTGGGGTATGGTCTGTTGCTCTCTCCATCATTGGCCCATTTTATTTCCTGACTCAAAGGGTTTGGTTTTAGTGGCTGTTATATGCTCTCATAACAGTATTCAAGCCTTCCCTCTAAGAATGTTTTCATGGCTGTTGGGAAATCATAAAGACTTCCCTATGTGATTGGTTGGTGGCAGTAACATTTAAAGGTCAATCTAGTGGAATGTCCCCTTGATCATTCGCTGCTCTGGTACCTTTGGATGGAGATGGAGTGTTACATCCAAGAAGCATAACGTTCATCATTGGCCAATCAAAAAACACCTCTGTGTGTGTGTGTGTGTGTGTGTTCGTGTGTTTATGTCTGCTGGAGAGACGAATACAGTGTTTATGGACATATTTTTCTTTTGGCATTTTTGCTGTGTCTACATAGTTGAACATTCATTCTTGCAGCATGTGTGTGTGTGTGTGTGTGTCTGTGAGTGTGTGTGTGTGTGTGTGCGCGCAGAAGTATAATCAAACACCCAAAATACACCTACTCTGTTCTCCCACAGCGTCAGGTTTCTTTTCTGTGGTGTGTCATCCGAGCTGAAACAGTTCAGTTGCCCTTGTAGTAAAATCACTCCATTCCTGGCCAGACGTGTCTTTGAAGGTGTGTGTGCCTTACCTACTGCCCTTATGACAGCTCACAGACAGACAGACAGACAGACAGACAGACAGACAGACAGACAGAGAGAGTTAATTTATTTTATTAAGCTTTAGTTTATTAAGCTTCCTGGTGAAACAGGGTGTCATCTAGAGATCACAGCAGCAGACAGAAGAGAGAGAGACATCCGTAGAACCCATTAGTGTCATCATGTATTCCAAATGTAGCCGTGTGGCAGGACTGAGAGTTGGGTTGGGAAAGGATATCCTCACGGCTGGACTCGGCCATACACACCAGGCTCATGGTTGGGATGTTGTTACATTATTGGGTTGTGCAAAAAACAAGGTGACTGTTATAACTGTAATAACTTCTTATCTGCAATCATGTATTATACTATTTGTCAAATATTACTGCATTATTTCTTTACATATTTGATTTCATTATTGGGAGTTATTTAATTATTGGGACATTTTCACATTATTGGATTCTACAAAAGAGAAAGAGAGAGAGAGAGGGAAAAATAGGGAGAGATGGTATGAGAAGGAGTGGAAAAGAGAGAGAGAGAGAGAGAGAGAGGGAAGCACTGCAGCAGAAAATGTCTCTTTCATGTTTCTGAAAGAAACGACAGGATGTGATCTAGATTCCCCACAACAACAGAGAGGAATAGAGAGAGGAGACGAGAGAAACAAAAGAGAGAGCGAGAGAGTGAAGTCACAGCTTCAGAGATGTAATTGAGACGATGAGACAGCGACGCTGCTGATCTCTGCTGAGTTCAGACGAGAGCATCCTCACATACTCACGCGCTGAAGCACCTGAGGTGGATCTGAGCATGTGCATTTTTCCTGTTGACTCTCTGAGCAAGAACACAATAACAGAACCAAAACATTGCCTCAATAACAGGACCGAAACATTGCCTCGACAACAGAACCAAAACAATGCCTCGACAACAGAACCAAAACATTGCCTCGACAACAGAACCAAAACATTGCCACGACAACAGAACCTAAACATTCCCTCACGTCCCTCAAAAGAATCACAGGATGCCAGACGGACAGATGAAAGCGAGCAAAGAGAGGCCGAAAGGTTCGAGGGAAGGGAAGTGACTGCATGCATGCGTGTGTCATGAGCTTGCCCTCTCACCCTGAGGGTCACTAGGTCACATGATCTAGGTCAAAAACTCAAACTGCCATCATCCGGCACTGGGACATCCACTGTTAAGAATATCAGTCTCGAGATAAGAGCTCTCCACTGTTAAGAAATTCAGTTTAGAGATCAGTGCTGTCCACTTTTAATAATATCAGACTAGAGATAATAGCTCTCCACTGTAAGGAGTATCAGTCTAGAGATCAGGGGATACTAGCTTCTGTTGTAGTGCTCAAAATGTGTCCCACTGCAGAAGGAAGGTTTATTTATACAGCACTGTTCATATACATTGGTAATTCTTACACACACACACACACACACACGCAAACACACACACACAAACACACACACACACACACACACACACACACACACACACACACACACACACACATACACACAGAGAAAGTGAGTGATTTACAAATGAACAGAGTAAAAGAGGGATTAAAGGCATTTACTGTGACTGAGTCTGTAAAGGAAAGGCTTAGGTGCAGTACAAATACATCATCAGACCAAGAACACAGGCATGTAAACCCCAAAAGGAAGTATATGCTAATATCAGGAAGAGCAGAAGAGGGTGCATACATATGGAAATTAACGTGAAATAAAAATAAATAGAAATTAGTTTAACGAAATGGAAAAAAATCAGGAAATCAGACCAATCATATGATGTATTTATCACATGCCAAATAAGCTTCCGCTAAAGAACCCCCTCTGCTGCCTCGCTCACATTGACTGAAAACTTTAGAGAAGAATTTTCATTTTAAGATTTTTTTTTGTAAAGTGAGCAGTGGGAGCTGTGTGTCTGTGTGTGAGTGAGTGTGTGTGTTTGTCTGTGTGTTTGTCTGTGTGTGTGTCTGTGTGTGTCTGTGTCTGTGTGTCTGTGTGTATGAGTGTGTGTACAGTCTCAGTTGAAATTGAGCTCCCGTTCCGGCAGTGCTGAAGGCCGGGACTGAGAGTGATAGTGATAGTGAGAGTGATAGTGAGAGTGAGAGTGAGAGTGAGAGTGAGAGTGAGAGTGAGAGTGAGAGTGAGAGTGAGACTGAGACTGAGACTGAGTGAGAGTGAGAGTGAGACTGAGAGTGAGACTGAGACTGAGACTGAGAGTGAGAGTGAGAGTGAGAGTGGCGGTGGCGGCAGTGTTACGGATTGATGGGACAGCCCGTGAGGTGAGGGGCGCTCCGGGGACACTCTCATGAGGGGCGCTCCGGGGACACTCATGAGTGGCGGCACGGAAGTGGCACGGGCAGCCGGTAGCAGATAGGCCAAACGGCACCTCGCCGAATCACCAGAGCAATAAAATAATCAGGCGGGTGCACAGATAGACCCCAGGTGGTTCTCAAACAACTGCCCCTTTGCTATCTGCCTTAATAAGTGCTCTTTTGACAGGGCAATTTTTTCTATATTTAAGTATTGCCATTTCTAAAACGTTATATTGTACTTTTTAAACCATTTATGTTTGGCTCATGGCATCAATTTCAAATTAAAAGTGTGCTGTTACTATGCCCAGCAACTGTGGTTGAGCTCTCTCTCTCTCTGAGAGACCGTACCACCATCTGCGCCGCCCTCTTCGCCTTCCCTTGTCATTGCAGCTGCAGTTAACGCATGCAAACAGAGCGTGGGGCAGTCACGTGTCCCTGACCTGCCCTCATTACTGACAGCCAGGTAACAAGACTATGCCCTAAGCCTCGGCATTCTTTGGCACTGTTGGGAAATGAAGCCTATTAAAACATCTCCATGGAGCCTGCAATGGGAAAAGTAGCCTAACTTAGACAATAGTCTACAATTTAAGCTTAACACCCAGCAAGTTGGTGGGAGCGAAAATGACCCCCACTTAGGAAAATGAGTGAAGCCCACTAGTTCCACTGCCAGGCAACTTAAACAAATTATAGATCAGGCCGACCTGGTTACTAGTCTCTGGATATCAGGGACTTGCTTATCGGTCACCCCTGTCTTTGCAGAGCACTGACAGAGCTGTGGTCATGTACTGATGAGAAATGATCAACTCGATCAACATATTCAGCCGATATATTAATAAATACTCGTTAGGCTATAGCTCATAGACCTATTTGAAACATTCCATTTATTAAACGTTTCTTTACTTTATTTTTTTATAAATATCTATTGGTGAAAGGGATGCCCTATTTTATTTTTTATTTTTTGGCTTGAGCACCTGCCCTCCATAATGTGTGTGCATGAGCCTGTAAAGAATAATCCATGAAGACCAGCTTTATCTGTCCTCTCAAACAAAAGCCTCTTTCTCGCTCTTTCTCTCTCTCCATCGCTCTGTCACTCTTCCCCTATATCTCTCCTTTTTTCCCTGTCAATCTCATTTCCTCTCTCCCTATTTTCTCCCAATCCTATCCTCTCATCTGCCTTTCTCTCTCTTCTTTGTCAGTCTCTCCCCCTCTCTCTCCTTTTGTCTCCTTCCTCTCTTGTTTTGTCTGTGTCTGTGTGTTTTGTCCGTGTGTGTGTGTGTGTCTGTCTGTGTGTGTGTGTGTGTGTGTGAGGCATAATGACTTCCTCCTGGAAGGTGCCAGTTTTGCCATCGTTCTTTCCCCCCCCCCCCCCCCCTCGCATTGGGCTTTTTACAGCCTACTTAATCAGTCTGACATGACATTAAACGCTCGTTTGGCTTGGGGCACGCCTTCCCCTCGGGTGGCGGCAAATCGCCCCACCACCACACACAGCCCAGCCCTCCCCTGTCCCTCATGCAGGTGCAAAACAATATTGGCGGCCATTTTATGATGGAGATTGCGACCATGACCGTGCCTCACTGCATCTAACACTGGACCATGACAACCCTGGCCTTCGCCCTGAATTGGATGGAGGCAGGGAGACGCTCAGAATCACACAGGCACAACACACACACACACACACACACACACACACACAAACACACGCACGAACGCAAGCACACACACATACGCACACACACATATGACAGTTATGTCTCGACCTCATCTGATTACTCCGTAACGGTCAGATAACCTCGGTGACGTGGGGCTTGTCTCAGCTCACAGGAAGCATCGGGAGGCTTTTAAAGGCAATTTTGTGGGAAACCCCAGAGTTTAAGCTTGTTTGTGGCTTTCAAATGCACTTTGTGCCTCTGCGTCCAAAAGCATTAGTGTCAGGATGGTCTACAGGCCTGATTATGTGACCATTAGCCCCCCGCCCTGTCTGGCTTGTACAGGAGAGGGGGAGAGAGGGAGGAGAGAGAGAGAGAGAGAGAGACAGAGAGGGATATAGAGGGAGAGAGAGCAGGAGAGGGAGATAGTGAGGGAGGTTGAGGGTTTGCCTAAGGAGGGAAAGTAGGCATGAAAGAGAGGCAGGTGGAGAGTTTGCTTAAGAGAAAAAGAAAGAGAGAGAAGCTGGAGGCTCTGGCTGTGACTCTACCAGGTGTGGTGTTGTTTGTGCTCCGCAGGCATCTCAGGTAGCAGCTGTCCGTGGGACAAATCTGGGCTAGACTCCAGCGCTCCAGAGTCGGTTTCCAACAGGACTGGCTTCATTAACACACTCTGAGCTCTATTAACACTCTGAGCTTCATTAACACTCTGAGCTTAATTAACACTCTGAGCTCTATTAACACTCTGAGCTCTCTTAACACTCTGAGCTTCATTAACACTCTCTGAATTTCATTAACACACTGATCTCAATTAACACTCTGAGCTTCATTAACACTCTGAGCTTCATTAACACTCTGATCTCTATTAACACTCTAAGCTTCATTAACACTCTCTGAATTTCATTAACACACTGATCTCTATTAACACTCTGAGCTTCATTAACACTCTGATCTCTATTAACACTCTGATCTCTATAAACACTCTGAGCTTCATTAACACTCTGATCTTCATTAACACACTCTAATCTTTATTAACACTCTAAGCTTCATTAACACGCGCTGAGACTCGTTAACACACTCTGAGAGAGAGAGGGGAGAGGTAGAGAGTTAGAGAGAGAGGAGGAGAGGGAAGAGAGTGAGAGAGAGGAAGAGAGTGATAGAGAGAAGGAGAGGGCAGAGAGAGGAAGAGAGAGACAGCAAGAAGAAGGCAGGAAAAGGTCTGCTCTATTACACAGCACTAAACACAAACACTTAATCAGACCGTATGAAGAGGGGGAGAGAGAAGGAAGCAGACACAAGGAGATCCAACGTTTTGCGCAAAGGAGTTTACATGGTCAGTGGCCCAAATGTGTATCTTAACTTTGATTGTTGACCTCTTCATTTTACATGCCAGAGCTCAACAGCCAATCAAATTAAACCCCTCTGTTCCATGCTCCAAGCAACGTGTTTATTGGCTGGAATTGTTTACGGCTCGGTCCAAACCGCTGTGTGTGTTTTTCCCCGTTACGGAGCCAGGACTGTGTGTGTACAAATACCAGTTTTTGGAGTGCAAACACTGAAGGCACAGCTAGAACCGGGCCGTGGCCATGACCAGGATGAAGGAAGTGGTTGTCATGTCCAAGGGTTGTTGGCAAGGAAGGAGGAGCTCAGAAGCCAGGGCAGAGAGCACAAGGTTCCTTTCCCCCATTGCTACGGCAACAGGAGAGAGAGAGAGCGAGAGAGAGAGAGAGAGAGAGAGAGAGAGAGAGCGAGAGATGGAAAAAAAATGCTTTTTTTTTTGCATCACAGCTCTACCAACTCCAGACTGCCAGACTCTATCATATTAAAAAAAAGTAAAGAAAATACGTATATCTCACTCAGATGAAACAACACACTCACACTCTAAAGCCCAAACAGTCATCTTCCCCAGGCCTGTCACCACTACTGGAACACATGCAGAAATAAGAGTGATCACTGAATTTGACCAAAAGTCAGCAGGGATTGGTTGCTGAGTGCTCATTATTATCTGGCTTTGCCTCACATGAAGGTAGCCAATCATACTAAGCCCTGGTGTGTGTGTGTGTGTGTGTGTGTGCGTGTGTGTGTGTGTGTTTGTGCGTGCGTGCATGCGTGCGTGCATGTAAGTGCATAAGACTTTTCTGTCTCTGTCTCACTTGAAGATAGCCAATCATACTAAACCCTGATGTTGGTGTATGTGTAGCTATTGATCGGCTCCTTGTAATTGCGTAGGCAGTATGTATGTTCCTGCTCAGGTGGAGACGTGTGCACGCGTGTGCCTTTGCGATGCCACACTAACGTGTTTACTCAGGAGATTGGGGGAATTGATCCCAGGCGCTGTTCACAGAGGACTGATCAATGAGCACATAATTAGTCAAGTCTGGGAACGCAGCACAGCGCAAGGACAAGGGCTGACCAGGCTGCACTGTCAGCACAGCTGGGAGCTAGAGGTGTGTGTGTGTGGGTGTGGGTGTGTGCGTGTGTGTGTGTCTCAGTATGGGAACAGGACGTGTGTGTGTGTGTGTGTGTGTGTGTGTGTGTGTGTGTGTGCGTGTGCGAGCAGGAGGAGTGTGTGCTTGTGTATGTAAGACAGGCATCAAGCAAAGAAAAGAGTAAATTCCGTCACACGTTTGTGACGTTTGGGAGCACTGCACTTACCCACCCATGTCTGTGCTTAGGATCATCTTCATGGTATTAGATTAACAAAACAATTTGGTCAAGTTTTTTAAATTGTCTTGAGCTCACGTTCCAGGGACTTTTCTGTTGCTCATTACTTTGCTCGTTGCCAGTTGGCCGTCAAAGAAAATAGGGCCCACTGTGTGTGTGTGAATAGTTTGTGTGTGTCACCATGAGACATCAGTGGATATGTGTGTGGGTGTGTGTGTGTGTGTGTTCACGTGTGCGTGTGCGTGCCCGTGCGTGTGTGTGTGCACTCACATTGTCTGGCAAAGCGCCTGCTCATCTCCCGAAATATCCCTTGTCTCTTTTGAAGGACTTTTTCCTAGCGCTGGAACATTTGCACATCTTAGTCTGTCATATCCTCCCCCCCCCCCCTACGGGACAGCAGAATGGATGGAGGCCATTAAGTGAAACAGCCATGTGTGAGAGAAACTCATGCACTGCAAACACAGGAACAACTGTCACACATTAAACAAACAAACAAACAAACAATACAAATAAAAAATGTGTTTAGGTGTCAGGGTTAGGCACATGCTCCTGTGAGAGTGGCGGAGAGTCAGCCGGCTTATTTGGGAAACAATGGGAACGTCGCCGAGGCACTTTCAGGATTATTAGGATTTCAAAGGCAGTGAGCCTCCAGATGGGATGGGAAATGGTGCCAATCCTGGCAGCACCACGCCCGTCCTCGGGATTTAATCTGTTTTAATAGCGTAGGTGAGGGAGGCGTCCTTAATGAGTGGAAGCGTCTCGGAGATGACAAATTGAGGTGAGGAAGGGTCCATCTGGAACAAACTGTTCTATCAACTTCAAAGGAAAGGAGAAAAAAATGAAATAAATGGAAAGTCTTCAATTATCCCACGGTTGGGAATTCCATTTAAAGCAGACGACCCGACAGACTCAGACTCAGACTTTGGAATTCCCAAATTCCCAAATGGAAAATCTGTCTCTGTCTTGCTCACTGTTTTAGTCTGTCGCTCTCTGTTTTGCTTTCTCTCCCTCTCTCTCTTTTTCTCTGTATCTTTCTCTCTCTCTCTCTCTCTCTCTCTCTCTCTCTCTCTCTCTCTCTCTCTCTGTCTCTCCAGAGACAGGTGGGTGTCTCGAAAACAGACTAGACAGCCGTTGCTGGAGTGCATGCAAAGATGTGAATTGCACAGACTGACACACTCACGCTCACGCACGCTCTCACACACGCTCTCTCAAACACACACACACACACACACACACACACACTCTCACACACGCTCTCACACACGCTCTCACATATGCTCTCACACACGCTCTCACACACACTCACACACAAACACACAGAGCGATGTGTGGGCAGGACTGACAGAGTGACGGCTGCATTGTTCTCCTCCCTGTCTGGATCTTTCCCACACACACAGAGAGGCTGAGGCCGTGGCAGACAGGCCCATCAGGGTGCACTGGGTCGGGGCAGAGGACTCGTGGCAGCCCTGCAGGGAAGATGGATGAATGGTGCTGGGTGGAGGTTGGCTGTGTGCCTCGGGCCTCTCAACCAGCCACACATCAATCCCAATGAATAAAGGAATATATGGAAACACTGGCCCTGTTTAGAGAACCGTCATACATGTAGAGTGTGTGTGTGTGTGTGTGTGTGTGTGTGTGTGTGTGTGTGTGTGTGTGTGTGTGTGTGTGTGTGTGTGTGTGTGTGTGTGTGTGTGTGTGTGTGTATGTGTGTGTGTGCGTTAATATTTTTTTACAAAGTAGTTTGAGGAACTTTTTTGAAGTATCTTTAGTTAACCAAACTAGATCTCTCCCCTAGGGTAGCTCTGCTGTAGTTCAACTTCTCCCAGTGTGAAGTCATTAGTAGCTTGTAAAACTTTGCTTTTAAAGTAGCTTCGCCAACTCTGGCTACACCTCTTTGAAGATGCTTTGTCCTTGAATACAAACACCACCATTTCTTTTATTGAAAAATGTCATCTTTAATTATCTGTTTTGAAATCACTCTTCAAGCTAAATGTTTCAACACTTATATAGCTATTCAGAACTTTCTCCCTCTCCCGCTCTCTCTACCTAATGGATGCCTACATATCTCTCAATTATGTAAATGCCTTCGTGCTACTTTTTGTTTACTTCTGCGGAGGGAGAGGAGGTAGGGGTGTGCAGATTTAGTAATACACTGTCCCTAGTCTGCTTTGGGTGGCGAGGATGAAGTAATTTAGTTCACAAGCTGACAGCTAGTCAGGCTTACATATCATTAACGACTATATTTTTCATTTAAATCATTTGTCGTATATTTTATTTAAGAACAAAGCATCTTTATGGCATAAATTCCATACCATTTGAGTAATTATCTGTGTTTGCAAGCTATGCTCCCACTTAAATTAAGTCTGGGATTTAATTATAAATAAAACCTAAACACACAGTGACATTATTTAATAAGTATACTATTAAATTATCATGTCAAATTATTCTGATCAGGCCCATGACCGTTTCAACACCTGCAAATGTGATGATGATGTTATCTGGCCGGACCGCAATGCAGTCGTGTGTGAGCAGGATGAAGTATTGGGCCGAGTACACAGCCTTGAGGAGTGCCTGTGTTTATGATGAGGGTGCTGGAATCATTTTTGCCAAGGCGAACAGCCTGGGGCCTCCCAGTCAGGAAGTCTGTTATCCAGTTGCACAGCGTAGGAGAGAGGCCGAGGCTAGTTTGGGGAGAATGGTTGTACTGAAAACAGAGCTGTGGACCATGAGAAGCTCTTGGCATAGCTGTATTTCCCCTCCCCCCAGATGAGGATTGTGAGCTAGTGAGACGTGAGCTAGTGAGACGTGAGATTTGAGACGTGAGCTAGAGAGACGTGAGCTAGTGAGATGTGAGACGTGAGCTAGTGAGATGTGAGACGTGAGCTAGTGAGATGTGAGACGTGAGCTAGTGAGATGTGAGATTTGAGCAAGAGCTAGAGAGACGTGAGCTAGTGAGATGTGAGATGTGAGCTAGTGAGATGTGAGATTTGAGCAAGAGCTAGAGAGACGTGAGCTAGTGAGATGTGAGACGTGAGCTAGTGAGATGTGAGACGTGAGCTAGTGAGATGTGAGATGTGAGATGTGAGACGTGAGCTAGTGAGATGTGAGACGTGAGCTAGTGAGATGTGAGACGTGAGCTAGTGAGATGTGAGATGTGAGACGTGAGCTAGTGAGATGTGAGACGTGAGCTAGTGAGATGTGAGATGTGAGACGTGAGCTAGTGAGACGTGAGCTAGTGAGATGTGAGATGTGAGACGTGAGCTAGTGAGATGTGAGACGTGAGCTAGTGAGATGTGAGACGTGAGCTAGTGAGATGTGAGCTAGTGAGATGTGAGATTTGAGCAAGAGCTAGAGAGACGTGAGCTAGTGAGATGTGAGACGTGAGCTAGTGAGATGTGAGATGTGAGACGTGAGATGTGAGACGTGAGCTAGTGAGATGTGAGATTTGAGCAAGAGCTAGAGAGACGTGAGCTAGTGAGATGTGAGACGTGAGCTAGAGAGACGTGAGCTAGTGAGATGTGAGACGTGAGCTAGTGAGATGTGAGATTTGAGCAAGAGCTAGAGAGACGTGAGCTAGTGAGATGTGAGACGTGAGCTAGTGAGATGTGAGATTTGAGCAAGAGCTAGAGAGACGTGAGCTAGTGAGATGTGAGACGTGAGCTAGTGAGATGTGAGATTTGAGCAAGAGCTAGAGAGACGTGAGCTAGTGAGATGTGAGACGTGAGCTAGTGAGATGTGAGATTTGAGCAAGAGCTAGAGAGACGTGAGCTAGTGAGATGTGAGACGTGAGCTAGTGAGATGTGAGATTTGAGCAAGAGCTAGAGAGACGTGAGCTAGTGAGATGTGAGACGTGAGCTAGAGAGA
>NC_137925.1:13135954-13140954 GCF_963457725.1 Sprattus sprattus
CTCTCTCTCTCTCTCTCTCTTTCACTCTCTCTCTCTCTCTCTCTCTCTCTCTCTCTTTCTGCCACCTTGGTTTCATTTGAGAAGCTGGGTAATGAGAAATTGACATACGACAAAGCCTGGGCATCTCAGAGGAGAGCGTGAGAAAATGGCCTTTTGGTCTTCCACGGTAGCATAGCACCGCTAAACCCACAGATTCATGCCCTTCTCTTTCTGGGCCAACTTCTTTTCCTTTCTCCTCTGGTGCCCAGTCAGACAGCCCATCATTTTTAATCAGGCGTTCTCCCTGGGGGCCTCTGAGGTCTTGTGGGAGTGCTGGGACTTCTAAGGGGGTTGACGTTCTGACTCTAGGCCCTTGAGCGTGACACTGCGATTGCCTGGAGGCACCCAGGATAAATATATATATCAGGCAGGCCTCTGGAGACCCGTGGATCTGTGTGAGATGGCATCAGTTTAGCGCAACTGAGCCCGAGAGACAAAGTGGAGGGGCCATCTTGGCTCTACTGAGCCCGTAGGGAACTGTAGTCGCCATCTTGGCTCTACAGTCATGGAGAGGAGGGACATACAGGGGATGAAAAGCCAGGTGATAAACCTCTTGAGGTTTCAGGGACAACGCTGAAAAGATGACTTGCCTTTGGATGCTTCTGAGCTATAAGATCGATTTGGTTGAAAACAAGAAATCAGTATCGCTTTTATTGGCCAATGCAAAACAGCTATACGTAGCGCTTTCACACACACACACACACACACACACACACATACACACACACACACACACACACACACACTCACTGACTCACTGTCTCACACAGTCTCACCTACATGCATGTCTTAATGATCACATGACAATATGCAATTAACAGACAATTGACACAAGACCACAAGAACATTGCTTACACATACTTACACCTATGTGCACACACACACACACACACACACACACACACACACACAGAAAAACACACGGCTGCTCTATCTTTGCACATCTGGCCTTTAAGTTCCCCTTCATCTGTCTTCATTACTGTAGACAGGTCTCAGCACACACACCAGAGACCAGCCCATAAGAATATCCCCCCCTCCCTCTCTCTCTCCTCCTCTCCTCCACTCTCATTCATGTGTTCCTTTTATCTCTCTCCATATTTCTCTCCTTGTCTCTCCTTCACTTTAATTAATTAATTAATTGATGTATTTTTTTATGAATCCATCAATCTATCAATTCGTTCATTCATTCATTCATGTTCTCACCGACCCCCCCCCCCCCCACACACACACACACACACACACACACACACACTTCCTTTCTCTCCTCCTCTCTTGATCATTTGTGGGCATGCCTCTGGCTAGCCTCCATTATCTAATGCCATCTGCCTTACTGCAGGCAGACACAGAGCAGAATCCTATTAGTACTCCCCCTGCTCCGCAGTCCAATCACATTACTTCTCCTGCTGGTCAGCAAATCTGTATGCATGCACGTGAGTGTGTATGTGTGCGTGTGTGCGTGTGTGTGGGTATGTGTGTGTGTGTGTGTGTGATTTCTGTGCATTTGTATGTGCCTATTCATTTGTGGTTGTGTATGTTAATGCATGTGGGCATACGTGATTAGCAGGTTAAGGGTGTGTGTGTGTGTGTGTGTGTGTGTGTGTGTGTGTGTGTGTGTGTGTGTGTGTGTAGAAAGAGAGCAATACCTGCATCCTGCTGCCGTAATGACATAGCTGTCTGCTGTAGCAATGATGTCATACTGTCCCAGTTCCACAGGGATATTATACTCTCCAGTGAGCCTGTGCGTCTGCAAGTGTGTGTGTGTGTGTGTGCGCTACAACTTCACTTTTCCATTGACCACCATCATCTCTGAAATAAATACGTTTGAATTCCTTCTGATTAAATAATAAGAGGTTGTGGGCCACAACGGTTTAGTGTAATCAAGCACACTTAACCAGGGTAGAAAGCCCCAAGCCAGGGCTCGCTTGGTAAATCCATACGCAGAAGTACCTGAGTGCAGAAGAATGCCTACATGATTAAAGGAGTTGTTTACTTGTTGTTGTGGCACCGGCGACATTTGAGTGTCTCTCAGTGATGACGTCATACACAGTGATTGTAATTGTAATTGTAATCTATTTTTTCCAAACAGGAACAGTGAACAATAAAACATTAATCCTGAACAACAGGAGAAAAGGCATTATGCCAGGTTTTAGCAGATTGATGGAATGGATGGATGGTGTGAAGAAGGAGGCAGAGGAAGAGGAAATGATAGAGTGATGGAGAGGGATGAGAAGAGAGAGACAGAGAGAGATGCCCCCCCTAAATAATCTAAATTACTACCTCTACTTCTATTCTCCTGCTCCATCTCTCTCTCTCTCTCTCTCTCTCTCTCACCTCATCCCTCTCCGTCACTCTATCATTTCCTCTTCCTCTGCCTCTTTCACACCATCACTGTGTATGATGTCATCACTGAGAGACACCTAAATGTCGAGGATAGAAGTAGAGGTGGTAATTTAGGTGCCCCCCCCCACCCCCAACCAGCACCAAAAGACAAAAGCCACATGGAAATGTGCTGTTGTTCTCCTGTTTCCATGGTGATAGCGACATGGTACTAGTTTCTGCTTGAAGCCTGAAGTGATGTGAGAGGGATGGGGGGAGGGGCAGGCAGGAATGGATGAGGCGAACGACAGCGAAACAGCAATCAGTAATCCATCCCTCCCTCTTAGGGCCGCCGCGGTATAGACATTTACACCTTGCGGTTTGCACCACAACACCAAACCCTCCTGTGTTTACTACTTAATTAATTTGATGTGTATTGTCCCTTAATATGCTGTATTTGTTGAACTGTGTGAAAAAATATTGAAAATATCTGTACTAAACAACAATAACGTCTAACCTAATCAGTCAGACAATCATTTGGGCCGCAAACATTGTTTCTACTGTTTTACCGCTTCCAAAAGCCAAGTAAACATCAATCCAGTTGCTGGTAAAGGTAAACCCAGTTAGTGCATTTAGTGTGGGTTCTCCTTATTTAGTGCATTTAGTGTGGATTCCCCTTTATTTAGTGCATTTAGTGTGGATTCCCCTTTATTTAGTGCATTTAGTGTGGGTTCTCCTTATTATGTGCATTTAGTGTGTCAGTTTTCCCTTTAGAATGACGAATACAGACTACCAGCACTAGTTGGCCGTTGGTTGGCTGTAGTGTTTGTGGTGTGTTCAGGAGCAGCTTTTTGGCCCAGAAACAGGCGACGTGAGAGGACACAACACTCTGCCTTAGTGGCCGCTAGCTCTTTGATGTGGGTTTGGTGTGTCTGTATCAGTAGTCCCCAGACCCCAGTGCTCCATGCTCCACCTGTCTGTTGCCCTCCAGCCTATTTTACAGTCAACAGAGTGGAACTGGCCACAGGGACCAAATATAAACATGTACGTACACACACACACACACACACACACACACACACACACACACACACACACACACACAAACAGACACACACACACACACACACACACACACACACACACACACACACACACACACACACACACACACACAATGTCTTTATCTCTCACACATACACACACACATACCATGTCTCTCGCAATCTCTCTCTCTCACATACACACACACACACACACACACACACACAATGTCTTTCTCTCTCACACATACATACACACACACACATACACACACACATACCATGTCTCTCTCGATCTCTCACACACACACACACACATTTCACTAAATCTGATTCCACATTACAAGTCAAATTTCATCAGGAATCAAATTCCCCTTTTTCCTCCCGTCCCCTTTCCTTCATTCTCTCTCCATGTTCCTTTCATCTCCTATCCACTCTCTCTTCCATCCACCCCTCCTATCCACTCTCTCTTCCATCCACCCCTCCTATCCAGTCTCTCTTCCATCCACCCCTCCTATCCAGTCTCTCTTCCATCCACCCCTCCTATCCAGTCTCTCTTCCATCCACCCCTCCTATCCAGTCTCTCTTCCATCCACCCCTCCTATCCACTCTCTCTTCCATCCACCCCTCCTATCCAGTCTCTCTTCCATCCACCCCTCCTATCCAGTCTCTCTTCCATCCACCCCTCCTATCCAGTCTCTCTTCCATCCACCCCTCCTATCCAGTCTCTCTTCCATCCACCCCTCCTATCCAGTCTCTCTTCCATCCACCCCTCCTATCCACTCTCTCTTCCATCCACCCCTCCTATCCAGTCTCTCTTCCATCCACCCCTCCTATCCACTCTCTCTTCAGCACATCCACCCCTCCTATCCACTCTCTCTTCCATCCACCCCTCCTATCCACTCTCTCTTCCATCCACTCTCTCTTTCATCCACCCCTCCTATCCAGTCTCTCTTCCATCCACCCCTCCAATCCAGTCTCTCTTCCATCCACCCCTCCTATCCACTCTCTCTTCCATCCACTCTCTCTTTCATCCACCCCTCCTATCCAGTCTCTCTTCCATCCACCCCTCCAATCCAGTCTCTCTTCCATCCACCCCTCCTATCCACTCTCTCTTCCATCCACCCCTCCTATCCAGTCTCTCTTCCATCCACCCCTCCTATCCAGTCTCTCTTCCATCCACCCCTCCTATCCACTCTCTCTTCCATCCACCCCTCCTATCCAGTCTCTCTTCCATCCACCCCTCCAATCCAGTCTCTCTTCCATCCACCCCTCCTATCCAGTCTCTCTTCCATCCACCCCTCCAATCCAGTCTCTCTTCCATCCACCCCTCCTACCCAGTCTCTCTTCCATCCACCCCTCCTATCCACTCTCTCTTCCATCCACTCTCTCTTCCATCCACCCCTCCTATCCAGTCTCTCTTCCATCCACCCCTCCTATCCACTCTCTCTTCCATCCACCCCTCCTATCCACTCTCTCTTCCATCCACTCTCTCTTCCATCCACCCCTCCTATCCAGTCTCTCTTCCATCCACCCCTCCAATCCAGTCTCTCTTCCATCCACCCCTCCTATCCACTCTCTCTTTTAATCATCCCCTCCTAT
>NC_137925.1:13145954-13148454 GCF_963457725.1 Sprattus sprattus
CATGATAGGGTGTGTGTGTGTGTGTGTTAATGATATCTCAGTGGACATGATAGGGTGTGTGTGTGTTAATGATATCAGTGGTCATGATAGGGTGTGTGTGTGTGTGTGTTAATGATATCTCAGTGGACATGATAGGGTGTGTGTGTGTTAATGATATCTCAGTGGACATGATAGGGTGTGTGTGTGTTAATGATATCAGTGGTCATGATAGGGTGTGTGTGTGTGTGTTAATGATATCTCAGTGGTCATGATAGGGTGTGTGTGTGTGTTTGTCAATGATATCTCAGTGGTCATGATAGGGTGTGTGTGTGTGTTTGTTACTGATATCTCAGTGGTCATGATAGGGTGTGTGTGTGTGTGTTAATGATATCTCAGTGGACATGATAGGGTGTGTGTGTGTGTGTTAATGATATCTCAGTGGACATGATAGGGTGTTTGTGTGTTAATGATATCTCAGTGGTCATGATAGGGTGTGTGTGTGTTAATGATATCTCAGTGGACATGATAGGGTGTGTGTGTGTTAATGATATCTCAGTGGACATGATAGGGTGTGTGTGTGTGTGTGTTAATGATATCTCAGTGGACATGATAGGGTGTGTGTGTGTGTGTTAATGATATCTCAGTGGACATGATAGGGTGTGTGTGTGTGTGTTAATGATATCTCAGTGGACATGATAGGGTGTGTGTGTGTGTGTTAATGATATCTCAGTGGACATGATAGGGTGTGTGTGTTAATGATATCTCAGTGGACATGATAGGGTGTGTGTGTGTGTGTTAATGATATCTCAGTGGACATGATAGGGTGTGTGTGTGTTAATGATATCTCAGTGGACATGATAGGGTGTGTGTGTGTTAATGATATCTCAGTGGACATGATAGGGTGTGTTTGTGTGTGTTAATGATATCTCAGTGGACATGATAGGGTGTGTGTGTGTTAATGATATCTCAGTAGACATGATAGGGTGTGTGTGTGTGTGTTAATGATATCAGTGGACATGATAGGGTGTGTGTGTGTGTGTTAATGATATCTCAGTGGACATGATAGGGTGTGTGTGTGTTAATGATATCTCAGTGGACATGATAGGGTGTGTGTGTGTGTGTGTGTGTGTTAATGATATCAGTGGTCATGATAGGGTGTGTGTGTGTGTGTGTGTGTTAATGATATCAGTGGTCATGATAGGGTGTGTGTGTGTGTGTGTGTTAATGATATCTCAGTAGACATGATAGGGTGTGTGTGTGTGTGTGTTAATGATATCTCAGTAGACATGATAGGGTGTGTGTGTGTTAATGATATCTCAGTGGACATGATAGGGTGTGTGTGTGTGTGTTAATGATATCTCAGTAGACATGATAGGGTGTGTGTGTGTGTTAATGATATCTCAGTAGACATGATAGGGTGTGTGTGTGTTAATGATATCAGTGGTCATGATAGGGTGTGTGTGTTAATGATATCTCAGTGGACATGATAGGGTGTGTGTGTGTGTTAATGATATATCAGTGGTCATGATAGGGTGTGTGTGTGTGTGTGTGTTAATGATATATCAGTGGTCATGATAGGGTGTGTGTGTGTTAATGATATCTCAGTGGACATGATAGGGTGTGTGTGTGTTAATGATATCAGTGGTCATGATAGGGTGTGTGTGTGTGTGTTAATGATATCTCAGTGGACATGATAGGGTGTGTGTGTGTGTGTTAATGATATCTCAGTGGACAAGATAGGGTGTGTGTGTGTGTGTTAATGATATCTCAGTGGACATGATAGGGTGTGTGTGTGTGTGTTAATGATATCTCAGTGGACATGATAGGGTGTGTGTGTGTGTGTGTTAATGATATATCAGTGGTCATGATAGGGTGTGTGTGTGTTAATGATATCTCAATCTAGTTGGACCTGTACAGACATTATTATTACATTACATGATAATACTATTTAAAATAAATGTATAATGATTATCTTAATAACCCTAAAACTAAGAATATGCCTTACCTTTAGTGCATTTGGTAACAAGGTGTACTCATTCAAAAAGAACAGCTATCAGTAGCTATCAGAAATGAATAAGTATGAACATTTACATGTTCATATTGAGCCTACTCCCTTGCAGACTGAGACATGAGTAGGTACATGCATTTATTTAGCGTGCATCAGATCATGCATTTATTTCATCAGGTAAGGGTTCATTATATGAATTAATGTAACATGCATCAGGTCGTGCATAATGTTCGTCAGGTAAGGGTTCATTATATGATTCCTGTGTAAATATAAAGTAGGGCCATTCTTTCTTTGGTGGTTTCGGTCATATCCATGCCTGCATTCAGGTCCAACGTACTGTAATATCTGGTGTCTATAATAACTGTAACACAATCTTATGATGTAGGAACACAAGTATGGCCATTCATTCACTAAGGCTGATTGTGAGTGATAGGTCTTCAGTAGTACTTCAGGTAGCCATACTAATATGAAACGCTCACTGTATTTATCAATGAATTTAAGATACTACTACCT
>NC_137925.1:13158454-13163454 GCF_963457725.1 Sprattus sprattus
TATACTCGGAAAATACACAGGCTGGACAGAAATGCGTCAGTGCAGTGGTAAAACATACCCCTGAAATAGACCGTTTTTTTTTGTCTGAAAAATCTGTTGAAACAAGTAGCACTCACTGTGCAATTCCTAACAATTCATCTAATACTTGCTGCAGTGGGATGGTAAAAACAATTACAGCCTTCCTAACCACTTGTGTTTAAAACTCAATGGGAAAGGTCATGGGGTCAAGGAAAGATGTGAAGAAGAATTGATAAGGATTTAGGAAAAGACAACCGCAGTGTTAAGAGAATGTGACTGCACTAACATTAAAGCCAACATAATTATTCAGTGACAGACGGTATGGGCGAGGGTCTGTAAATGTCGCTGCCGCAAGGAATTGTGGGACGGCATTATTTCCCTTCCTTTCATAATGGATGGTCCAGTGTACCTTATGCTAAAGGAGATAAGATAGGAAGCATTGAAGCACCTTCCTTTATCACAATCCTTAACAGAATGACCCAGAAGTATCTAAGTGGCAGTTAGGAACCTCCTTAAGCAAAAATAAAAATCTGACCGCAGCCCAAGTCTACCTCAAAGTTATTTAATATATGACTAAGGTCTGTTTGTCGGATGTATACTGTCTGGTGGCTAGGCATTTAATTAAGGTGTATGTAAACCTTTGGTTTTCACTGCTGCAGTACTCACACATAGCCTCCCTTTGCAGTTGTGCTTGTGGTAAGCTTGGTTGACAAGACATATGTATGGTCCTGGAAGTGTTCCATATGATACATATGATCATGCTTATGCAAATACAGTTAACCTAAAAAAAAAGGCACTCACATGTTTGTGCACACGCACACACAAACACACAAACACACACACACACACACACACACACACACACATGGACCCCCCCAACACAGACCCACAAAGATCATTACAACCTCTTCATTTGGTACATTAAAGCTTGAATCCAATGTTCTCCCAGTAATCGTTGTTTCCTGGTGTCCTTGTACTCTCTCTTGTGAAAAGACTTGAGTTTATTCTGCGAGGAGGCTCATCTCAGCATGACTTAGCAGCTGTGTGTGTGTATGTGTGTGTGTGTGTGTGTGTGTTTATGTGTGTACGTGTGTGTTTGTGTATGTGTATGTAGACATAACACGAAAATCAGCTTAAAACACACATGAAAGCAGAGCAGCCTGTTGGTGTGTGTGTGTGTGTGTGTGTGTGTGTGTGTGTGTGTGTGTGTGTGTGTGTGTGTGTGTGTGTGTGTGTGTGTGAATACCCCGCTGATGTTGCCTCAGGTGTTTCTATCGGACAGAGCTTAAGTAGTAGAACCTCACAGAAGGCTAGAATAGACAAAGCTGTCGTTTTATAATTTGATTTCTTCGATGTTGCATTCTTCTGTAATTTCTTCGGAGAGTTTCTTTTCTCTCTGAAAGTGTGGCTAATCTGTTGTTTTAAAGATACGATAGTGCTGATTGGCTCTTACTTCTGTCCAATGAGCTCCTGAGTTGTGAAAAGACTGCTGTGATTGGCCCTCACTTCTGTCCAATGAGCTCCTGAGTTTGGAAATTACTGCTGTGACATGCCTGTTCCTCTTCCTTGCAGACACCTGCACAAGATGGTGAGAAAACATCTCACTCTCTTTCTGTCTCTCTCGTTCTCTATCCACTATTCCATTTTCTATATCCACTATTCCATGTTCTCTATCTGTTATTCCATGTTCTCTATCCACTTAACCACATTCTCTCATTTGCTGATAACGTCAGTGTATGTGTGCTACAGATATAGAATACTCTCATTCACACACCCAAACACACAGACACACACAAAGAAAAAATATTCACATATATCCAAGCTCTTTGCACAAATAAACAATGACACTCCCTCCAGATGCAACACACACACACACACGCACACACACACACACACACACACACACACACACACACACACACACACACACACACACACACACACACACACACACACACACACACACACACACACACACACACACACACACACAGAAACACAGAAACACCCTGTGTCCCTGTGGTGACAGAGTGTGGAGTGTGTGTGTGTGTGTGTGTTCTGAGCCTTGTCCTCTGACAGTAGCAGTTTTCTGCTGTCAGAGTACATTTTGATGATGTGCTTGTAGATGTGCCCACAGGGCAGGTGGGGGCGGCCAAGTGAATATGGCGTTTTTGGCTTTTAGAGCCATCCAGCTGAAAAAGTGGAAACATTACACCCAGAAAATGAGACCCATCTGTCTAGATGCTGATGGACACTCATCTTTACTGTTGAAATAGTCAGTCTGGTCCATATGTTCCATGGTTGTTTCGCATTTTGGCAACTAAACACAGATTGAAATATTACAAGGTTGCCAAGACCTAATCATTATGAGTAACATTATGTTATCTATTCTGTAAACATATCAGTGTCTTAGAAACTATGAAACCTGTAATAATCTACAACTTCAAACATATCCTATCCTAGAACACAGAGCAAGGCATGAGTCCATTGTAGTCTCTCTGTCTCCCCAAACTGACAGCAGCCCAAGACACTCATCATGGGGCCCCTGTACTTACACGGCACTCATCATGGGGCCCCTGTGCTCTCATGGGGACACTATGCTTACATGGCACTCATCATGGGGCCCCTGTGCTCTCATGGGGACACTATGCTTACATGGCACTCATCATGGGGCCCCTGTGCCCTCATGGGGACACTATGCTTACATGGCACTCGTCATGGGGCCCCTGTGCTTGCACGGCACTCGTCATGGAGCCCCTGTGCTCTCATAGGGCCACTATGCTTACATGTGGCCACTGTGCTTACATGGCACTCGTCATGGGGACACTATGCTTACATGGCACTCGTCATGGGGCCACTGTGCTTGCACGGCACTCGTCATGGGGCCACTGTGCTTGCACGGCACTCGTCATGGGGCCCCTGTGCTCTCATAGGGCCACTATGCTTACATGTGGCCCCTGTGCTTATACGGCACTTGTCATGGGGCCACTGTGCTAATTCAGCACTTGTCATGGGGCCACTGTGCTCTCATGGGGCCCCTGTGCTTACACGGCACTCGCCACGAAGCCACTGTGCTTACATGGCACTCGTCATGGAGCCACTGTGCTTACATGGCACTCGTCATGAAGCCACTGTGCTTACATGGCACTTGTCATGGGGCCACTGTGCTCTCATGGAGCCACTGTGCTTACATGGCACTCGTCATGGAGCCACTGTGCTTACATGGCACTCGTCAAGGAGTAACGTTTTGTGCCTAACAGGGGAACAATTGCTGTAGCTCCAACACAATTACGCCAGCACATTCACTTACCTTTCTCTGGTCCAGTCGTTTTTCAACTCGGGACCAGCCACCACGAGAACAATCACCAAACTATCTCCGAATCCAAAACGAACGAGCCCCCAATTTGTCACGTTCGGCTCTCAAACATGGCAAATAACCGAGTCACACAGAGTTTATCCACATTATTTTATTTATCAACTATGGGTATAGTACCAGACAAGACTACAGTGAGGCGGGGCAGTACGGTTGTCGTGTATGTATGCATGCTGTGGCAGTGGATGGAATGTTGCATCGTTGCAAGTGCGTGGCAATGAGCATTTCAGAGCAGCGCGTCTTATCTCTCTCAATCTCTCTCTCTCTCTCTCTCTCTCTCTCTCTCTCTCTCTCTCTCTCTCTCTCTCTCTCTCTCTCTCTCTCTCTCTCAATTGCTCTCTCTCTCTCTCTCTATCTCTCTCTCTCTCTCTCTCTCTCTCTCTCGCAATATCCGTCCGGATCTCCGGGGGAATCTCCTACTGAATCAATGTGACCGGCTCTTATAGTTCTGGGAACACCGGTCCCAGGTGTTCCCAATAACTGACACGCCAACACACCTGCGGGGCATCTGTAACATAACACAACACAGACAATCAGCCGCCCAGCAACCCAAAGGAGGCGGGGCCGTTATACACGTACACACACACACACACACAGGTACACACATTTACACATACACACACACACACACACACACACATGTCCCACACAACTGGCCCTATTTATTCTGGCTGGTGATTTGTCATGCAACCAATATGTGCCATGTCCTGTGTGATGTTCTTTCTCTATTTCACTTCACCACTCATTTCAGTCCTCATTTGTTCCCCTCTCTCACACACACTCACACACACAGTCATACACATGCGCACACACATACACACACTCATGCCTGGCTCACACGGTTGCGTTGCTTGACGGATGCCTGACGGATGGCGGAGGGCGTGTCTGGCGCATAGGGTTGTGTTGATAACGGGGAGGTTATAGTGAAATTGACAGGTCAACAAACCAACCACGCCACTAGCGAGCTGTTTACCTTGTGGGTAGTAGCATGATGACATTAGATAGCTGGCGCAGACACCTCGCAAATCCCCTCAGACGTATTTTTCAGTTACAATAACAGGGTTTTTATATTGTACAGTGTCTATTTCTCTGTTACTTTTAAATAATCTAAGCCAAAAAAAAAGTCAAACAAACATCTTTTAAGTACAAATACGACCACCTACGGAGTTTGGTCCGCCATCTTTTTTTTTTTGAGCTTCACGCTCTTTAGACATGGGCATGAACGCAATCTGATTGGCTCGTGCCTGTGCTGCCGTCCAACTTTCATTTAATTTTTCATGTGATTATGTCTCTTCTTACCCCCCCTTCCTCTCTTTCCTCCATCTGCCCTCCCGTCCCCTTCACCTTGACCATCCTCATCCTCCATCTCTCTCCCTCCCTCACTCTATTTTTCTTTTCTCTCTTCGTGCTCTCTCTTCCTCTCTCGCTTTCCCACTTTCCCTTTCTCCCTCTCCCCCTCTTTCTAACTCTCTGTCTCTCTCTCGTTCTCTCTTTCTCCTTTTCTCTCACCTCTGTTTCTCCTCTGCTAGAATGATTAATGTGTAAATCTGAAACAGTGGGAGACAGGCTGCATTTTATAAAGTGCAGTTCAGTTCAGAGGCATACATCT
>NC_137925.1:13179138-13181638 GCF_963457725.1 Sprattus sprattus
ATGTGGCTGTCACTTTGTTACGTCACCTTGTTCTAATGAGCTGTGTACTTCTGTCATAAAGCAAACGCACCTCGGTTTTAGTCATCCAGATCCCACTAAGAATCCCAGTAATAAGTTGTTGGATATCGGACTCTCAGTGACGTCTTTAATAAACGTGTGTGTGTGTGTGTGTGTGTGTGTGTGTGTGTGTGTGTGTGTGTGTGTGTGTGTCACAGTCATTATAAACAAAGCAAAAAAAGAAGACATTTTATCTTTAAAGTTAGGGGGCAGCCTGCCTGTTTGTTCCTCTCTGTGTTAATGGAGGCTCGGATATAAATGTTTACTGAGCTGAGTCTCTCCTCCGTGGGAGTCTTGGACTCCCGTCCCCTCCTCCTCTTCCTCTGCAGTGGAGGCCACACACACACACACACACACACACACACACACACACACACACACACACACACTCCCGTCCCCTCCTCCTCTTCCTCTGCGGTGGAGGCCACACGCTCACGGAGGCGTTTATTTCATCCACAGATCTTTTAAAACAAACCCGGGGAACTGTTCAAAGGAGTCTTCTTACTGAGCTTCCCCAAGCCTCTCTCTAATGACTGCAAGTTTATGTCTGACTGACTGTGTGTGTGTGTGTGTGTGTGTGTGTGTGTGTGTGTGTGTGTGTGTGTGTGTGTGTGTGTGTGTGTGTTGTGTGTTTGTGTGTTTGTGTGTGTGTGTGTGTGTGTGTGTGTGTGTGTGTGTGTGTGTGTGTGTGTGTGTGTGTTTGTGTGTGTGAACGTGTAAGTGTGTGTGTGAACGTGTAAGTGTGTATGTGCGCGTTTCCTTGTGTCTTTTAAACAACATTTTGACATGTGTTTTGTGTGAGTGTTTTTGCGTCTGCACTTTGTGTGTGAGTGGGTTCTACACCTCCTCAGACTGTCATGCCACACAAACACACACACACACACACACACACACACACACACACACACAGACACACACACACACACACACACACACACACACGACTCACATCAGCTACAGTGGGAGTAGCTAGGCTTCATCTGCACAATAACAGCTGCTGATATTAGCTTGAACAGGCCGGTTAAAAGTGGCTAGAGAGAGGAAAAGAGAAGTGACAGATGGAGTGTGGAGACAGCATCTCTGCCTGTAGTACCTGGAGAGAAAGAGGGAGAGAGAGGGAGTGAGAGATGGAGAGAGAGAGAGAGGGGAGAGAGAGAGAGAGGGGGGATGAGAGATTCAGAGGGTGAGATTAAAAGAGAGGGGGGATAGGAAAAGGGAGGGAGAGACAGAAGGAAGTGATATGGAGGGTAGAATGGGCTAGAGAGAGAGAGAGAAAAAAGAATGAAAAAAATAAAGAAGGAAGGAAAGAAGGACAGACATACATGCTGAGCGTGTCTGTGTGTGCAAAAGAGAGAGACAAAGAATGAGACATTAAGAGAGAGAGAGAGAGAGAGAGAGAGAGAGAGAGAGAGAGAGTAGACAAAGGGCTGTCATAAGGGACAGCTTGTGAATGGTGATCCATAATGGTCTTTGTGGTTTTAGAGGGCTCTCTACAGAGATGCGGTCGTCACGGTGATTGCCAGCAAGTGTCTGAGGAAGACAAGCTCCTATTATTTAGCTGCTGCCTTTGTTATTTTATTTATTGATACTGGCATGGCAGAACAGACTTGGACATGTTTTTTCAATGTTTTCAAAGTGTGTGTGTGTGTGTGGGTGTGCGTGTGTGTGTGTGTGTGCTATCACATAAGAAATTGTGCCTCAGTACTGCTTGATAACGTATTGCGTGATAACGTGTTTGGCTTGTAAAGTACAATGGCACTCTGGTTTCCACAGGTCAGTCATAATGAGGTATAAACAGTGTGTGTGTGACTGTGTGTGTGAGTATGATTGTGTGTGTGTGTGTGTCTGTCAGTGAGAGTAAGAGTGAGAGATGAAGTGGTTCAGTGGGTGTATTAGAGGCTAGTTTCTGAGGAATGGCAGTGCTGTCCATCACTGCTGTTAATTAGGGAGCTGTTTGTTATGGCTCGAGGCCACACCTCCACAGTCACCAGCCACACGACAGAGAGGAGACATACGCCACACACACACACAAACACAGACACACACACACACACACACACACACACACACACACACACACAACACACACACACACACACACACACACAAACACAAACACACGCATGTACACACACACACACACACACACACACACCGCGCACACACACACACACACACACACACACACACACATACATATACTCTCCTCTCACATACACACACACACACACACACACACACACATGGTTGCTTTTGTACCAAATATGTACAGATGATGTACCCTCTCCACCTCCCTCTTATTCCACCCCTTCATCCATTCCATTCTCTCTCCTCAGTGCGTGTCATTCTAAGAGAGGCTGGAGCAGACAACAGGCCTGTCAGTCAGTCACGCCGGCAGGAGAGAGAGAGCCAGAGATGGAGAGAGATCTTGGAGAGGAGAGGT
>NC_137925.1:13189138-13191638 GCF_963457725.1 Sprattus sprattus
TTCATCTCTCTAACCTTAGTCTCCAACTCCTCTCACTCCTTCATCTCTCTAACCTTAGTCTCCAACTCCTCTCACTCCTTCATCTCTCTAACCTTAGTCTCCAACTCCTCTCACTCCTTCATCTCTCTAACCTTAGTCTCCAACTCCTCTCACTCCTTCATCTCTCTAACCTTAGTCTCCAACTCCTCTCACTCCTTCATCTCTCTAACCTTAGTCTCCAACTCCTCTCACTCCTTCATCTCTCTAACCTTAGTCTCCAACTCCTCTCATTCCTTCATCTCTCTAACCTTAGTCTCCAACTCCTCTCACTCCTTCATCTCTCTAACCTTAGTCTCCAACTCCTCTCACTCCTTCATCTCTCTAACCTTAGTCTCCAACTCCTCTCATTCCTTCATCTCTCTAACCTTAGTCTCCAACTCCTCTCACTCCTTCATCTCTCTAACCTTAGTCTCCAACTCCTCTCACTCCTTCATCTCTCTAACCTTAGTCTCCAACTCCTCTCACTCCTTCATCTCTCTAACCTTAGTCTCCAACTCCTCTCACTCCTTCATCTCTCTAACCTTAGTCTCCAACTCCTCTCATTCCTTCATCTCTCTAACCTTAGTCTCCAACTCCTCTCACTCCTTCATCTCTCTAACCTTAGTCTCCAACTCCTCTCACTCCTTCATCTCTCTAACCTTAGTCTCCAACTCCTCTCATTCCTTCATCTCTCTAACCTTAGTCTCCAACTCCTCTCACTCCTTCATCTCTCTAACCTTAGTCTCCAACTCCTCTCACTCCTTCATCTCTCTAACCTTAGTCTCCAACTCCTCTCACTCCTTCATCTCTCTAACCTTAGTCTCCAACTCCTCTCACTCCTTCATCTCTCTAACCTTAGTCTCCAACTCCTCTCACTCCTTCATCTCTCTAACCTTAGTCTCCAACTCCTCTCACTCCTTCATCTCTCTAACCTTAGTCTCCAACTCCTCTCACTCCTTCATCTCTCTAACCTTAGTCTCCAACTCCTCTCACTCCTTCATCTCTCTAACCTTAGTCTCCAACTCCTCTCACTCCTTCATCTCTCTAACCTTAGTCTCCAACTCCTCTCACTCCTTCATCTCTCTAACCTTAGTCTCCAACTCCTCTCATTCCTTCATCTCTCTAACCTTAGTCTCCAACTCCTCTCACTCCTTCATCTCTCTAACCTTAGTCTCCAACTCCTCTCACTCCTTCATCTCTCTAACCTTAGTCTCCAACTCCTCTCACTCCTTCATCTCTCTAACCTTAGTCTCCAACTCCTCTCACTCCTTCATCTCTCTAACCTTAGTCTCCAACTTCCCAGTTTCAACTTATTTCAACTTTCAGTGTTCTTCTATGAGGATTCAAAGACAGAGTTCTACATAACGCTAAGGGTTCTAATCCATTCCCTTCGATTATACTTTCTGCTGTTCTATTCAATTTTCTTCTATTCTATTTTTTTTCTAATCAGTTCTATGAAATCTTTTTAGAGAGCTGGGTAGCGTTAGGATTGAGCATTAGGTGATGCGTTTAGATGCTGTAAAGAGTGGACAATGTTTTCAGAATCTCCGCCCTTTGGCCCTGCGTGTTTCTTCCCAGAAGCCTCTGACAAAGATTTCTTTGTCTCGCCATTTTCTGAGTATCTCTCTTCTTCCTACTCCACAGTAATTTTCACTGATGAAAGAAAAGCAGCAGTGTGTGTGAGTGCGTGTGTGTGTGTGTGTGATTGTGATGGCGTCTGCATGTGCTATCAACCCTTTTGGGTTTCATAATCAAAGCCTCCTTTACCCTCATCAAACAGCCCATAAAGAACATTATTTGGCCGTCCCTTTAGGACCTGACTGACATTAGCGGCCACTGGTCACATGCCCAATGAAGGACTCGCAGGGCCATTTCGGCTCTGCTGTTACCGCAGACCAAATCACATCGGATTGAATCTTGTGATCACAGCTATAACATGCATCGCCGCTCTGAGCCGTAAAAAAAAGAAAATGGCCTCTCAGACTGCAACGGAAATAATAAGAAAATATCGCAGCTGGAAGACTCTGTGCTCCGCAGTGCACCAACACATTGTTATAGTGGCTCATATGATGGGGTTGTGTCTGTTGAGAACACTTCATAGACTTAGCATACCCACGGTGCAAAGCGCACAGTCTCATCAGCGTCCTGCTGACTTCACGACGCAGTAACAGTAACTGCATTCGGTTTCCATTGCGCACGGAAGCTGATGGGGTTCAAATCTGTTTGTTTAGAATTTAATTTTCATATATTAAGGCATGTTCTGCACGTGAAACGAGAGCAGACTCCGGTATTAAAATGATTGGATGTAATGAATCTGCTCCCTCAGGGCTGCAGCCTTTTGTGCTCTGTTAATTCCTCACCGTCGTGCTCATGAGAAAGCATTTGCGTTTGATTTGAACTTTATTTATGTCTGTGGCCTGCTCTCTGTTTAGACAACCAGGCTAAGTATAAACGAGTCTCATCGTGGGCGCTGGCAGTGACT
>NC_137925.1:13196638-13201638 GCF_963457725.1 Sprattus sprattus
TTCAACATAGTGTCCACGTCACCACAATTTCAATTACGATTCAACATAAAGTGTCCATCTTAGTCAGTCTCCAACTTTTGGTCTTTCCGTGTCAGTTCCCAGTTTGTCTGTCCATTTCGTTCTGGCTTTGGGGTTTACCCTTCCCCCTTCCGGTCGTGGACTCTCTGCCACTCTTTCTCTTTTTGAGAGTTCAGTCTCTGTGCACCAGGTCGAAGCATGGCGGCCATTTTGTGTTGTGGCAGCCAAGCCACCAGGGGAATGTCACATATCCCTCGTCCGCGACCTGACGTCCACAGTAGGATACAGGAGTCCAAAAAGGCTTCATGGCAGGACAGGACATCTGGGTCTCCACAGCGCCATCCGGGTCTGAGAACGACAGAGAAGTTACAAAAGTGGCAGTTTAGGAGCCATCGACTTACCCTGCCGTTTGTCTTTCTTTCTCTCGTTTTTTCGGTCTTCTCTGATTGTGCACTTGAGACCCGGCCAGTGTCTTCCCCGTCTTCTGTTGCCTCTCCAGTTGCCAACTCCTTACTATTTAAGGCAAGCTGCCTATTCAAATGCGCCTTTGCTTCCAGCTTCTTCAGCTCCTCATGCATCACCTCAGGGAAGCAATTGCCCACCTCTGGCAGGGTGAAGAGTCCCTTCCTCTTGAGCGCATCAGGTTCAGGCTCGTGTTTGCCATCCGACTCTGCCTTCTTCAGGGTCCTCTGCTTTAGTGCACTGACTTCCTTCTCCTCGCTGGCCATCTCTTCTAACTGCATGGTGACGACGTCAACCTCCTGCTCCAGCCTCTCGTAGGTCTCCAGTTTGTCCTGCTGCTCGCTGACCTGAGCCTGGAGCTCCACCACACGCTTCTCTGATGCCGACTGCAGCTCATAAAACTCCTTAGTCAGGACCTCAAGTTTCTTCTGGTGTTTCTCACACTCCATCTGACCCAGGCTGAGGGAGCGGGCCATATCCTCCTGCACCATCTGAGCGCACTCAGACTCAAAGGTCTTCAGCTTCAGCTGGTTCAACAGCTCTGACTCACTACAGTCTGATCTCACCTGGAGCTGCCTGAGCTGGTCCAGCAGCTGGTCTTGTTTGGCCTGCATCTCCTTCTCAGCATTCACAGCCCTCTCCTTCTCCAGCACAGCACTGTCCCTCATCTCACGCAAACTCTGGTTCTCCTGCTCATACCTCTCCTTAGAGGCTCGCTGCAGACTCTCCATCTCCTGGCCGGTCTTCAGGCGGATGTGTTCCAGCTCGTCACGCAGCTTACGCTCATACTCAGTCTTATAGTAGTCTCTGGAGGCGAGGTATCGGTCGTCAGCCTCCTCGTGTACACTCTTGGCATTAGTGTCTTTGGCCACATCCCCCTCTTCAGCGAGGTAGTCATGGGCATCACCGTCATCGTCAGCGTGCTCCTCATCAGCGTTTTCATCAACAGCTTTGTCACCTGGAACTTCATCACACTCTTCCTCATCACCATTATTGACATGATTTTCATGGACGTAATTTTTATCAACTTTATCGAATTCATCGGCATTTTCATTGACAGAATCATCAACATCACCTGCATAATCGACATCAAGGACATCATCGTCACAGTCATTGTCATCTTCATCGATGAACTCACCCAGGAACACACGCTCATTGGTCCTGGTCATCTTTGGTAGAGCCTCCCAGGCCTGGGCCATCTTAGCCGCTCCATGTGGTTGGTAACCTGCTTCACGCTGCTTTTCCTCGTTCATGGCAGTAAGCATTTTAGTTACCTTTAGTCCCTCGGCCCCCTGGGTCAGCTTCTCGAAGACCTCATCTAGGTCCACATCAGACGAAACGGATGATGCCGCTCTGCAGAGCTCATGCAGGGCCCTCTGCAGTCTTTGCTGCCCCTGCAAGAAGGTGGTCAGCATCTCCTCTATCGCCGGATCCATAGTCGACATCTCCTCACTTTAGCTGAGTCACTCTGCCTGTAGTCCCCCTCTTCGGCGACTTAGCTGGGTCACTCTGCCCCTCTCTTCATTCAGCTGGGTCACTGTGCCTGTAGTCCCCCTCTTCGGCGACTTAGCTGGGTCACTCTGCCCCTCTCTTCAGTCAGCGTGGGTCACTGTGCCCGCATTCTCCACCATATGTCGCAGCCCAGCACTCAGTACGACGCGACCAGGGAATTCCAAAGCAATTATTCTTTATTAAACTCTTTTAGGCACTCAAACATTACAACAGAGGTAGTCAAAATTAACAGAAAATAGGGGAAGCCCTACGCCTTGCACCCAGTGCAACCAGCGTCTTCCCCTCTGTCTTTCTCTCTCTTGTCTGTTCCCCTCTGTCTTTTTCACTGACTATTTAACTCTTAACAAATGAGTTGCTGCTCAGGTGCCAAACTAGCCTAACTATTTGCACCTGAGCTTGCAATCAGTGGTCGCCGACCTCACTAGGCCCCAGAGCACCTCCCCTGGGTCCTAGAGCCTGCCCTGTATAGTCCTGGTCACCCATGTTAACCTAAGTGGGAGCCTAAGAGCAGCTTGGGCTACCACAGTGTGTGTGTGTGTGTGTGTATTTGCATTGTTGAATTATGCATACATTGACAGATTTGAGCAGGAGTTTAGTCACGTGGGTTTGTGTGTGTGTATATGTGTGTATTTGCATTATTGTGATGCATATATTGACAGATTTGAGCAGGAGTTTAGTCGCATGTGTGTGTGTGTGTGTGTGTGTATTATTGTGTTTTGCCTACATTGACAGATTTGAGAAGGAGTGTGGTCACACGTGTGCATGTGTGTGTGTGTGTGAGTGTGTATGTATGTGGGCTGTTGTGTAGTGCATTCATTGATACATTTGAGCAGGAGTGTAACGTAGTAACATACAAGTGTGTGTATGTGTGTGTGGGGGAGGGATGGGGGTCACTGGGGGCCAAAGGTGAAGCAGTCAGACTCTGGGGTTCAGGGCTCCTCTCTGGTGCTGTAGAGGTTGAGTGATAGGTGGCATTATGTGGCATGGCACTGCCTGCTTGGCATTCAAGTCAGCGTCTAATTAACAAGGGTTCGCTCGTGTGTGTGTGTGTGTGTGTGTGTGTGTGTGTGTGTGTGTGTGTGTGTGTGTGTGTGTGTGTGTGTGTGTGTGTGTGTGTGTGTGTGTGTAATGTCATGCTAAAGAGTACCAGTCTTGATAATTACCTATTAGGCCAGGGGAGAAACAGACACACACATGCACACATAGACATGCTTACACACACACACACACACACACACACACACACACACACACACACACACACACACACACACACACACACACACACACACACACACACACACACACACAAACACACGCACGCACGCACGCACGCACACACACACACACACACACACACACACACACACACACACACACACACACACACACAAACACACAAACACACACACACACAATGTCTCTCTACCACTGTCAGCACAGAAACACTCACTCTGGCACACACACAGATGCACACAAATGTGCAAAGAGACACACACACACACACACACACCCACACCCACACACACACACACACCCACACACCCACACGCACACGCACACGCACACTTAGATACATACAGTACAGTCTAGCACTCACAAGCGCACATAATGTGGGTACCACTCATATTGTCCTGACATAATATCAGCAAATTAATTCAATCAATTTTATTGATATAGTGCCAATAACAATTCAAATGAACTTAAGGCACCTAACAGAGCCTACCTTGCACTGAACCCAGCTCATAAGGGGGGAACCATTGGTGCCGGCAAGGTAGAGAAATAGAGAGTGGGGCGGGGGGGAGTGATGGAAGGGAGGAGAAGAGAGAATCAGACAGAAGCACATTCATTCATACACTATTGGGCCTAACATCATTAAATGAACAGTGTTTGAGGACCTTCTCTGTCAGTGTTACACTCAGAGATGCACACACACACACTCAAAGATGCGCACACACATCCACACACTAGACACGTGATAAACAAGGCTGCATTTCCAACGCCAACGCCTCATCGAGTCCTCTTCCCCAGTCGGCCATCCTGCTACTACCATTTAATAACAACCATTTAATATGCAGAGACTTCTCGGATTTAAAATATGACTTGCTGTTAATGCTGTTAATAATTGAATGCAAATAGTCTTTGGTATTCGTCATGGGAATAATAGCGTATTATTAGAGGTTGTATACATATAATATAGCATCTATGTTATAATATGGGATTATGGGATTATTAACTGTTTTAATTGATTAACACAATTGTCGGGGAAAAAAACTTGTGTGTTTTAATACGTTTAGGATAGAATGAACAACCATAAATTCAATCCATAGATTCAACATAATCTATGTATAAATAATTCACTTCAAAGGCTATGTGGAAAGTCCTATTTTTTTTTTGCAAAACATGTGTTTATTAAACATATGTATGCATTTCAGCTCCTTGCCCTCATACACCAGTGATAGGGTTTCACAGTTCTGTCTCTGCAGAAGATTATGTGAATAGATGTAGCCAAATACAACAAATGAGTCATATTACTGACTGATACATTGAATGTATCCAATCTGTTCCCACTGTTAGTTTTAGAGTACAATGAACTCCTAGGATCTGCACATGAAAAAGAGCGGCCTCGCCTGAAGTGCTGTAAGTAGCTGTTTGAAATCCCATGATTGCAGTAATTTCCACCATGTTAGCCTCGTCCCTTCTTCTGTGGGAATACCGCTAGGTCTGCTCTTAATGGGAAAGGACTAGGATTATCCAGTCACCTCACTTTCTCTGTCGGCCTGCCTGTGCTTTTGTATGGCCATTGTACTTTATGTAGAAAACATGAATATGATACCCACATGTATATATAATAATAATAATATATGAGTGGGTTTTGAGGTGGATGACAGTTTCCACACAATGATGCTATATGTGAGTGTGTTTTCAGCGTGAGTTGCTTTGTATACAACAAATTAGTCTATTTGATGTGTGACAATATCTCACTCTCTGCTTCCTTTGTAATGTGA
>NC_137925.1:13204138-13214138 GCF_963457725.1 Sprattus sprattus
TGAAGATGGAGGGGGACAGGACCCAGGCAGCGGGAGGCTGGGGAGGAACATGGTGATGGAACGATGGGAGAGGACCCAGGATGATGGAGGAACCTGGGAGCAGGAGTGAGTGGACAAGCCTAGCAGAAGACCAAGGAGAAGGGGAGATGGAGAGTGCGGAGTAGTAAGGAGGGGGTGCGGGAGTAGGAGGGGTATGTAGTGGGGTGGGAGCGCGGGAGTTGGAGGGGAACGTAGTGGGGTGGGAGCGCGGGAGTTGGAGGGGAACGTAGTGGAGAGGGGGTGCGGGAGTAGGAGGGGAACGTAGTGGAGAGGGGGTGCGGGAGTAGGAGGGGCACGTAGTGGGGAGGGGGCGCGGGAGGCGCAGGAGTAGGAGAGGGGTGTTAGTAACAGCAGGAAAGAAACAGGAGAGATCCATCAGAGGTGAACAGGTGCCAGTCAGGCTGTGTCAGTGAGAGGCAGTGGCAGAGGGACCACAGGAGCACTGCTGCCTCTCAGTGGATGGTCATGAGTCCATGGTGGAGTTTGCACTCCGATTTCTGTTCCAAAAACAGGGAAGGGAGAAATATGAGGAGCGAGAGAGAGTGGAAAATACTGGAGCACTAGGAATGTAGGAACGTGTGTAGGAAGGAGAGGGAGACTGTCAGGTATATCACTGAGAGTGACAGGAGAGGCTCGCTGGGAACAGTAAATACAGCTAGAATATTAAGAAAGAGTGTGAGGAAGATTAGGGGATGGAATTTTTTGGTGTGTGTGGGAGTGTTGTGTGTGTGTGTGTGTGTGTGTGTGTGTGTGTGTGTGTGTGTGTGTGTGTGTGTGTGTGTGTACGCATGTGTGTGTGTGTGTGTGTGTGTGTGTGTGTGTGTGTGTGTGTGTGTGTGTGTGTGTGTGTGTACGCATGTGTGTGTGTGTGTGTGTGTGTGTGTGTGTGTGTGTGTGTGTGTATGTGTGTGTGTGAGAGGAAGATGATGGGGTGGAACAATAGGAGAGTATACAAAGAAGGACTACACTGGAATATCAGTGCTTTGACAACCATGAAATGGCTTTTCATGAACAAACAAAAAGGCCTGTTTATCATTATACTGAGAATAAATGTCCCCACACTGACTTTAATGGACTCCCTAAAAGATCGTTATGGCTTCAGTGGTTTGGCCCGTGAGATATTTGCTGAGTAAAGTGCAAAGTTAGTTTGTGGCCATTTTGTGTTCGACACTCTGAGTTTATGTGTTGTGTCTGTTCTGCACCCTTAGGTTTGATGTGCACAGCTTTACGATTTCATGTGACCACCTTTACGTTCGCATTGCAAGCCATAGTCATTCTTAAATGACTAGCAGTACAGAAAAGAGGAGCTGAGTTCTAACTTTCACCCTGGATCCTTTTGCAAAGGTCAAATGTTAAATGATTTTTTTTCTGTTATTGATGATTGCAGTCATGTAGGGTCGATGTGTTTCTCTCTGGGTTTTATTCTCCCTCTGTGCTTTGGGGAGGAACTTTCTGCTTCTCAACCTCGTTCTTATTCATACACTTTTCAGCTTTGTGTAAGCTGTGATGAGAGTGTATGTGAGAATATATCTGATGAGATGTGTGTGTGTGTGTGTGTGTGTGTGTGTGTGTGTGTGTGTGTGTGTGTATGTGTGACCTTGAGAGAGCTGAGTGTTATCAGTTAGGTGTGGGATGTGCTTTTCAGTGGTTAATGTTAAAGGTGCAAGAGCTATGAATATGATTTGCTCTGTCAAAATGCTGACAAACCATTTTGTCTCTCCAATTTCTCTGTCCAATTCTCTCTCTGTCTCTACATCTTTCCTTCTTTCACACACACTCTCTCTCCATCTCTCTCTCTCCCCATGTCTCTCTCTCTCCCTCTCTTTTCATACACACAGATTACCTTCTTCATGCTGTTGTCGGCAGTGTGTGTGATGCTGAATCTGGCCGGCTCCATCCTGTCCTGTCAGAACGCTCAGCTGGTCAACTCACTTGAGGACTGTCAGCTGGTGAGTCTTACACACACACAAACACATACACACACACGCACGCACGCACACACACACACACACACACACAGACAGACAGACAGACAGACAGACAGACAGACAGACAGACAGACAGACAGACAGACACACACACACACACACACACACACACACACACACACACACACACACACAGACACACAGACACACACACACACACACACACACACACACACACACACAGACTCTCTCTCGCTCTCTCTCTGGAATAAAATAAAAGTCATAAAGAACAAAATAAAATAAAACCACAGGTTGTGTCCTTTAGCGGTCTGTTCCCCTGTCACGTCACACTGTTCCAAACCTTTCCCAGACTTCTCTTCTGCTGGTATCACATATAACCTGCCAGACTTCACCGTCCTTCAAACACCACTCTACTCTAAAGAAAGCACAGCCACACCAACCACACCAAACTCCCTTCATTGGTCTGGCCTGCTTGGAGAACTGCCAGAGAAACTGGTCTTGCAAACAAAACCATTTGAGTCCTGGTTGGGATTTGGACTGTGGCGGTTTGACACAGAGGAGTTACTGAATAATCCTGCTTACTGTGCCTCTTGCAGCTTAGACGAAAGTACTACCAGGAAGACTCGTAGTCCATTCATTTACTACGTCAATAGGTGGCTTACCCTTGTCTTACTATATTCCAGGGACTGTTATCCTTTTATTTGGTCCATTATCTTTTTGCCTGAATATCCTATTTAGGATTAAATTCTATCCCTGCCTCCCGAGTGCTTCTGGCAGAATGACAGTATCCAGCTGACCTTTAGGAAACCCGTACTAATGGAGATGGTGTCCCTGACGACCCATCCCACAGTTCCTCGCACCAGCAGTAGTATTTACAGGTCCCCTATAGCAGGTTCTCTCTTACCTTAAACACACACACACACACACACACACACACACACACACACACACACACATAGACACTCACATACACTCACACAGACACAAACACACACATGGACACTCACATAGACACTCACACAGACACACACATGCGCACACAGGCACACACACACACACACTGGGACATAAAGACACATACATACAAAATTGAGACCTAATGGAAACCTACATACAGGCATAAACATATGAACATCCATCCACACACACACACACACCTGCACAAACACTCACACAGACACTGGCAGACAGAAGCACACACACACACACTCACATACACACACACAAATACATAAATGTGTCCACCCCCTGCCTGATCATGCTCTTAATCAGGCAATCATAACACTCTCGCCCACACACACACACACACACACCCCCTACACAAACACACACACTCTTCAGTGTAGTTCAAATAAATAAGAGCACCACACACTGCGTGTCCTTTAGTAACAAAGTCTGAGTGCTTGTCTGTTTGCCGTCAGTCTGTCTGATTACCCACTGGAGCATTCACATTAATTTTCACACACACACACACACACACACACACACACACACACACACACACACACGAACACACACTCACTCACTCACACCCCCCCACACACACATTCATTATGAAGAAAAACATCCACCCTCTGTCCGCCTTCACTAACGCAGTCATGATACCCCCTAATACATGCTCTCACACACACACACACACACACACACACACACACACACACACACACACTCACACACACACTCACACTCACACTCACACTCGCACATTCACCTAACAGTGTGCTGTAGAGGACCTCTAACACACACCACCACATGTGCGCTCACACATGCAGTGCAGTGTGGTAGTGCGGTGTCTGTGAGAAAACATCTATATTTTTAATGATATCTTATAGTCAACCAACTAGTTAAAGCAGTAGCCATATAACAGACCCTTGGTGTGAATTTCATCACTAAGATCTAATTCTCAACAACCTTTCACTTCACTCTCAACTAACCCAACCCTAACTAACCCCAGATCTATCTGTACTCCTCATGGTAAACTGATGGCTTGTCAATCGTTTGTGATGGCCCATCAAAATCACATGGCATGTCTGGTTCTGAAGCACCGGTCACATAGGAGTGGCACTGAGGAGCGTGTGCCGGGCCCAGTGGGTTCAGAGCTGTGCAGTATGCAATCCTCACACTCTGATACCCGTAGAGACGTGCTAGCTTCAGACGCTAGCTCCAGCGGGTTAGCGTCTCGCTGCTAGCACGCACATCTTACACGCCCAAGGCAGTCGGAGTGGGAGGATTACGTGAGGGGCAGCATACTGTGAGGCTCCACGATTCACTTTGGAGTCCCTGTGCTGGTCTCTTGCTCACAGACACACACACACACCCACACACACTCACTCATACACACACACACACACACACACACACACACACACACGGTCAGTCAGACTATTAGATGGCCTGAAGAACTACTGATTTCCTTTTTGGGGGTACGGTGAGAACACACAGGCTCCAAGGGTATTGATAGTGGTCTGGATTTACAGTATGTGACAAAAAGAAATATGACAATAATTCTAGGAATTTAGCTTCAGGCAAACAGGATCATTGCACTACAGTAGGATTTAGTTGTGAATGATGCTGTGAGTGTGTGTGTCTGAGTGTGTGTCTGAGTGTGTGTCTGAGTGTGCGTCTCTGAGTGTGTGTCTGAGTGTGTGTCTCTGAGTGTGTGCGTCTGAGTGTGTGTCTGAGTGTGTGTCTCTGAGTGTGTGTCTCTGAGTGTGTGTCTCTGAGTGTGTGTGTCTGAGTGTGTGTCTGAGTGTGCGTCTCTGAGTGTGTGTCTGAGTGTGTGTGTCTCTGAGTGTGTGTCTCTGAGTGTGTGTCTGAGTGTGTGTCTCTGAGTGTGTGTCTGAGTGTGTCTCTGAGTGTGTCTCTCTGAGTGTGTGTCTCTGAGTGTGTGTCTGAGTGTGTGTGTCTCTGAGTGTGTGTCTCTGAGTGTGTGTCTCTGAGTGTGTGTCTCTGAGTGTGTGTCTCTGAGAGTGCTATCCATTGTGCAAATGAATGGCTCTGAATAAAGGGGATTATCAAAGTTGCATAGACAGCACCAGAGCTCCCCGGTCCATTGTGTTCTGGCTTATCAGAGAGTCAAGAGACGGCCCAAACCCTGCAGGGAGCTCAGTGCGGTTCCACCATCCAGAACCGGGCTCTCGCTTAGGCCTCGTCTCAGCCAAGCTCAGTCCATATCGGTACTGGCCATCATGTGTGTGTGTGTGCTTGTGTGCGTGTGTCTGATGACTGAGTGACTAATCAGATTGACTTCTCACACAAAGACCAGCTCACTGAGCTCCACTGTGGAAGGGGCGGTTTATTAAACACACACACACACACACACACACACACACACACACAGACACACACACACACACACACACACACACACGCAAACACACCAGCTTTCATGGGCAGACAGGCACACATACTCACTGACCCAGTCACTTTTACAGATACACATGCACACACACACACACGCACGCGTACACAAACACACACGCACACATATGCGCTTAAGGGGGAAAGTATATGGAGTTAGAATAGTTGAATTTACAAACCGCTCACCATTTATGAACATCCCTGCATTGATTTGTGGATTTTGGAAACGTTCCAGATGCAACTTGATTCATGCATTTTCTGCAGCCTATCATATCTTAATCACATGAGAGTACATTCGAGGCTTTGACTGAATGTGACCACATGGCGTTGAAAAAAATGCAATTGTGAATCAAACTGTGTCAGAAAAGTGTCAAAAATCCACAAATGTAGTGGCAATCGGTTTGTTAATGCACATTAGTCTATACATAACAGTTTAGAATTTTAAAACTAATCTCTCTCGGTAGAAGTTTAGTTTTGCAGACACGGTCTGAGCATGGTCTGCATGGTGCAGATGATGCAAGTCATCATCATTAGAACAGTCCGTACGGAGCGTCGACGCAGCACCAACATTTAGTGTCCGTACGGACTTGTGCTCTGGCTCAGAGTTAAGAGAAAACAACCGTCTATGTATGCTATTTATTCATTTAGCAGACGCTTTTATGCTAAGTGTCTTACAGTACAGATGCACTTGTTTGCTCACTGGGAATAAATCTACGGGAGGCCCACTGTTAAAATGAGAGTTTAGTTTATTTCATGCTTCAGCGGATCATAGCTGATTAGATTACCAGCAACGACATTTTAGGTAGCTATTGCTATTTAGAGAGAGGAGTTATGAAGAAAATCAAGTGTACTTTGGAGACATCCGTTCACATGTCCATGTCCGGATTTGCACAAAGCCATGTCAGCAGAACTATACTTCCGCCCTTACATACATACATAAGTACGCAGACACTTACACACATACATTAAAGCGCACACTCTAACGCTAAATGCACATAAACGAACCTAGCGCCCGCGTAATGTATCTTCATTTTGCTACGTAAAAGGTCCCAAGTTTACTGATGCAGTATAATTCGGGGTGCATCTCCTTGAATAAATGTGACCTTGTGATTATTCACTCTGACTCCTCATGCTTTTATCCCCATCATTTAAGTGGAATCCTTTTTATTTTATGTGCCTGTAAATGCAATTAGATGCTCGGAATGCGTTCTGGTCGGCCACAGTAAACAACATCAACGTTGCAAGGGGACTTTTATTGCTAAGTCGGTTTCCACATCATAAGCTCCTGGCTGAGACTGTGGGTATGCTCGGGTCATCAGTCATGCTCTCCTGAAGCGTTGGTGTGGCCTTGCTGAGCGTGTCACGGTCCGTCACACCAGGAAGCAAATCACCGGCCACCATCAGCAGAAATGCTGCTGTGGAGGCGGAGTCCGACCTTGGAGAGGACTGTGCTCCTGGTCTGGGTGTGTGCGAGAGGGGAGGCGACAGGAGGAGGAGGTGACCTCCCCCCCCCATCCCCATCTCTCCTCCTTTAACTCCATAGAGAGAGATCTCTCTATAGAGAGAGATGAGAAGATGAGAGGAGAGGTATATCTGCAGTAGTATACAGTGTTAATATGTGGTATATCTACAGTACTAGACGGTGTTAATTTGTGGTATATCGAGTGCAATCGACGGTGTTAATCTGTGGTATATCTACAGTGGTAGAGCGGTGGAGCGCAACCGTAGCCCTTGGCAGCACCAGCCGTCTTTGGCTTGGTTGCCCGCAGTGGCAGTTGGTCTAAGCACCTTCTAGTGAGTCACGACCAGGACGGCGACGCGACAAAGAAGTCTGAGTAGTCACGGCAACCCCCACCCCAACGCACAGACCGCACTCCTCTTCTCTTTCCTTCTTTATTTTTCTTCTTCCTCTTTTTTCCTCTCTTCCTCTGTTCTTCCTTTTAATCCCCATGGAGAGGAGTGGTGCAGGAGAGGGATAAAAAGAGAGAAAGGATGAGAGGGGGGGGGGGGGGGGGTGAGATGGAAGGAAGAAAGGAGTGAGAAGAGGAGAGGAGCGAGGAAAGCGAGATTAGGTGAAAGCATACAGGAGAGATGAAAAGAGAGAACTATAGAGAGGAAGAGTGTTACAGGCCAGATGCTTCTGATTCGATTGCAGAGACATACAATACAGCGTGTGTGTGTGTGTGTGTGTGTGTGTGAGAGAGAGAGAGAGAGAGAGAGAGATTTATAATCAATCACCTGTAAAACAGTGCTTCACACTGTCAAATACTGTTTTTATCCCTTTAAATTGAGAAGAGAGTATTGGTTTGAACACGTAGAGGCAGATTGACATATATGGGTGTGTTAATTGTAGGCTCATTTTAGGCTCAAGGGGGGAGCTTATAACTCAATGTGAACATGGCCAGCACAGTATAGAGTTTCACACACACACACACACACAGACAGACTCACACACATACACACACACACACACACACACACACACACACACACACACACGCAGTGCAACAAAGAGTTGTGTCATGCCCGTAACTGAACCTTAATGAGGCTGTTATTAAGTAGAGCTCCCATTAAAAGCACGATAGGGCGAGATGAAGAGTTTTTATAGATCTTATTAATTCTGGCCTGAACATTTTCTTACAGTTACTTCATTTTTAATACGCAATCCACACCAATACTGGGTTACATCCTAACACTGTATTACATTTTATATTACCAATTACAAAGGCAAATATGACGTCATTTGTCACAAGTGTTAGATGTTGTTTTTGTTCTCCAGGCACTGTGTGGTGTTTGTTTTGTGTTTGTTGTTTGTTTTGTGTATTGTGTTTGTTTTATGTGTGTTGTTTGTTTTGTGTGTGTTGTTCTTCTCCTGTCTGTAGTCGCATTGTGACAACTTTTGCACCCCAGAGAAGGCGGCCATCTGTGGAAACCTTCACACAATCCTGAAGCTCTACTCTAACTGCCAAAACGATTTCAGCCTGGAAAATGGCAAGAAAGTACAGTGGCTCACTTTGCAAACACAAGCGAAAAAAACAGTGACCTTAAAAACTCACCGCCGTCACATCAAAGCCCCATCAGGACATTTCCTATTTGGCCATTCCATAGTTCTGTCACCTTGACAAATGTATGGAAATCTTGCAATAAAAATGCAGAGAAATCTTTTACCGTTTTGCTAAAACGGTTGAGATTTGGATGTCCGCAATGTATTTAAGCCTGAGGTCAAATAGAAGACTTTCTGACTTTTCTCAGTCACTTTAATACATTTTTCAGATAAGAATTGTAATTTTTAAAACTACTTGTTCAACCTAGCCTGACGATGTCATACTCATAATTCTAGTCAGAATATGAGTCTGATGCATTGCTGAGCCATTGGGCTGTGATTATGGGGCGTGTTTCAACGAACCAGGAAAAAAAATGCCTTTTCGCTCAATTGGATACCTACAAATAATCAGAGCAACATAGTATGACCATCTGATACATTAAAACTCCCGTAAGAAGGACGGCAAAAACATATTTTTGATCGACAAATGCCTTGATCGCGTTTCTCTGTTCCTCTTTCAAAATGAATGCCCTGTCAATATCTGTGAGATATGCCTGCTCATGTACTTATTAGCAGCAAGGCTATAGCTAGCTACCATTTGTTTCAATGGCTTTTTTGTTTTTAGCAAAAACCTATCAATAATGGTCTAGAGCGCTTCAGTTAAGACCTACAATCATCGGCAACATTTGTGTTGCACATACACAACTAACCGAGTCAATGTAGACATAAAAAAGGTGTGTAGATAGCTTAAATCATATAAAATATGTCCCACTAAGCTCCCGAGACGGCGCCATCTTTGTTCGATGTATACTCTATCTATCTAATCAACTCAAGCGTTGGTTGGTCATCTGTCAGCTTATCGTCTTGTCCACATGATAACAGCAATTTTTCTTTCTTTTGACCAAACTGCAAATGCTTTGGTACAGTCATGCCTTATTGTCTGCAGTTGCCTACATTATCAATCGCATATGTCATGGTGATCAAAATGTGGTATACAGGTTCTCCATTGATGGTTCTTATCTAGGCATTTATTCATTGTGTAAATCATGAAATGCAAAATGGTTAAACCACCAATCATTGTTTCAGTAACATTTTCTTTTAAACATCTGCTTGACTCAATACGTCCAAATGCAGTACATGTGTCTAAACTGTCATGGGTGAGGGAGCCAGAGTAGACGTGCCAAGCTAGCAGGAGAGAAATACATCTGTGACAGTATAGGCCGCTGTGTCACAAAACAAGTCAGGTGTTCAGTCAGGTGTTTCACCATTGGGCTTAACAGCACACACAATCCTACCCTCCTGAGAGTGTGAGAGGTGTTGTAGGGACCAGCAGGCCGAATCACTGGATAGAGTCATCTTGGTCAATGACAACTTTTGCACCATAAACACCATATGGGAATGGTTTTGTGGCCTCAATGATGATTACTGTTAGTTCCATGGTTTCTTTTCTTCATTGCAATACAGAGGTTTTTTTTTATTTAAGGTGAACAGTCTGCGGTCATCAGTTTCGTGATTGTATATTGTAAAATGACTTGGTTAAGTGTGGCAGTGATTGACAGTAACATTTTTAATTTGGAAATAAGAAAACACTCCTAGGTTTCGCTATTAC